>NC_090655.1:141995789-142295789 GCF_040937935.1 Hyperolius riggenbachi
TCTTGTTGGCAGAGCGGAGGGTGCGTGGAGGGGCATAAAGTTCCAATAGATCCGCTATGTATTTGGGTCCCATGTGGTGTAGAGCCTTGAATGTCAGCAGGCAGATCTTAAAATTGATTCTCCATTTTACTGGCAACCAGTGAAGAGTTTGCAGTACTGGGGTGATGTGTGAGCTGCGGGGGGCATTGGCTAGGAGTCTGGCTGCAGCATTCTGTACTAGCTTTAAGGGGCGCAGAACCTTATCTGTAGATCCGATTAACAGGGCGTTGCAGTAGTCTAGGCGGGAGGATACAAATGCGTGAACCAGGGCAGGTAGGTCTTCAGCTGGGATTAGGTGTTTTATTTTCGCTATATTTCTTAGATGGAAGAAGGAAGACTTGACGACAGCTGATACCTGCTGTCTGAGTTTTAGATTTCCATCCAGGATCACCCCAAGGTTTCGCACAGAGTCTTTATACTGTACAGTATCTCCCCCAATTGCAAGTTTGAGGTGGTGAGCGTTTTGAACTTTATCCATCATGTGTGGACCACCTACCACCAACACCTCTGTTTTGTCAGAGTTCAGCCTCAGCCAGCTGGTGTTCATCCAATTTTGTAAATCCACTAGACACGCATTTATGGATGCTGATGGGTCTTGGGTGCCAGGCTTGAAGGACAGATACAGTTGTGTGTCATCTGCATAACAATGGTATCCTAAACCATAGTTCTGGATTATTTTGCCCAGTGGGAGCATGTAGACTGCAAAGAGTAATGGTGATAGTACAGAACCCTGTGGAACTCCATAGGCAAGTGGCACTGGATTAGAGTAGTGTGTGCCCAGACATACTTGCTGTGTCCTGCGAGATAGGAAGGTCTGAAACCAGCTAAGAACAGTACCCCTTAGGCCACAGTAATTCTTCAGTCGCTGGATTAGTATTTCATGGTCCACAGTATCAAATGCTGCTGACAAGTCAAGAAGAATCAGAATTGAGCAATCACCCTTGTCCCTTGCAGTAAGTAGATCATTCATTACTCGGACTAATGCTGTTTCAGTGCTGTGCCTTTTCCTGAATCCTGACTGAAAAGTATCAAAGATGTTGTTATCTGTAAGCCTGGCTTCTAGCTGGTTGGCGACTGCTTTCTCGATAACTTTTGATAGGAATGGTAAGTTTGCCACAGGTCTGTAGTTGGTTACAGAATCAGGATCTAGTGATGGTTTCTTCAGGAGGGGTTTTATATGTGAATGCCTGATGTTTGTACTTTCTCATAATGTTTTTGTTTATGATGGAAGGTGGTACTGCCAGCTGTCAGGCACACATAGGGATGTCGGTGTCTTGCACATACGCAAATATTTTTTGGCATGGTGGGAGGAGCGGTTTGTGTATGGCCCCGGTGTGCCCCGTGGGGGATGCCTCAGGAGATGGTCCAGATTTGTTGATGACGTCCTGGTGTTTTGGACCGGGACAGAAGAGGCCTTTAAAGAGTTCATGAACTATTTAAACAATGGAAAGAACAATATGCAATTTACATATGAGTTTAGTTACAACCAAGTGGCCTATCTGGATTTGAACCTCATTATCTAGGATGGAAAACAACATCAAAAGGATATAACAGGTAACTCTGTCACATCAACAAAGCTACCACCCAGAACACATCTTAAAATCAGGAGCGTAACTAGAAATCCCTGGGCCCCCATGGAAAAGAAATCTGCCCCCCAGGGCCCACTCAGAGACTTTTGTGGGGCAGGAGGGGTTGCAACATAAGAGGAGAGCGTGGCCACAGATCGGTGGGGAGGGGGGGACATTCCCCCCCTCCCTCACCTTGGGCTCTCCTCTCAGCGCTCCCCTCCTGAAATCTTTAGTGACAGCGGGCAGCAGCAGCGGCAGGCAGGATAACACATACCTCCTTCGCCCTGGAGGTCTCCGATGTCTAAGAGCTTCATGTCACTTCCTGTTTACACAGGAAGAGACATGAAGCACTTACTTGATCGGAGACCTCCGGGGCGAAGGAGGTATGTGACCTGCCTGCCGCTGCTGCTGCCCGCTGTCACTAAAGATTGCAGGAGGGGAGCGCTGAGAGGAGAGCCCAAGGTGAGGGGGGGGGAATGTCCCCTCTCCCCACCGATCTGCAGCCACACTCTCCTCTTATGTTGTGACCCCTCCTGCCTCACAAAAGTCCCTGAGTGGGCCCTAGGGGGGCGGGGGTCACATCCCCTATTGTTATGCCAGTGCTTTAAATCATTACCATATGGTCAGTTCCTAAGATTAACTACTAGCCGGCCACGTCATGCCAAGGGGCATGGGCGCGGCGGCAGCCCCAGGACCGCCTAACGCTGATCGGCGAAAAGTCCTGGGGCTCCGTTTTGCAGGAAATCACGTGCAGGGTGCGCGCGCATCTCCTGCTTGGTGGGCGGAGTGGAACCTTCAGTCTCCGAACGGCGATTGCTGCTCGGGAGACTGTTAGATGGCGTAACCGCTATCTAATTACACGCACAGTGCTGTGCTCTGCAGCAGCGCTGTGCTGGGGACAGCCGTGTGACACGGCTGTCCCTTCCTGAGGCACGGAGGTGATTGGCTGTCATAGGCTGAAGCCTATGACAGCTGATCACGGGGATTGGCTGGCGGGGCGAGGGGGGGGGGGGTTACAGTAGTTAAAAAAAAACACTTATTTTTATTAAAAAAAAGTACAAACAAACAAGCATTGGGGGGGTCGATAAGACCCCACCAACAGAAAGCTCTGTTGGTGGGGAGAAAAGGGAGGGGGGGAATCACTTGTGTGCTGTGTCGAGTGGCTCTGCAGCTTGGCCTTAAAGCTGCAGTGGCCAATTTAATGAAAAATGGCCTGGTCTTTAGGGGGGTTAAACACTGCAGTCCTCAAGTGGTTGAGGCAAAACAACCTGAAGTATGAGGACTTTTTAGAACAAACTTGTGAGGAAACGCGGAAAAGCCGCCGCGAGGGCTCAGAGTGAGGCGGCTGTTTCCGCGTCCAACATGGCGGCACAACGCGGAGAAACCGCCGCATGCCGCATGGGCAGAGCGGTGGAGTCCGCGTTGGAGGCGGCAGATTGCACGGATGGCAGAGCTGCTGACAGTGCAGACGCGGGGAAACCGCCGCTCCCTTAGAGAGCGGGGCGGCGGTCCCCGCGCTTGAATCAAGAGTCACATTGCAAGACATGTCTGGTGTGGCTGGGACTGCTAGTCCACACAGATTCAGAAGGACGCGCGCGCGCGCTCAGAGGCAGAGCTTATATGACAGCCAGAAAAGGGTCAGCTGACCAAGCCGGTCAGCTGCCATTTTCACCACTTGCCATTGGTCCAGCACTTAGGGAGGCGCTGGAGAGTAACTTACTATGTATACTGGGTGCTGGGCATTCTCTGGTTGTCTGCCGTTGCGATCACAACGTGGTAGCACTCAGACCTTGTCTTGTCTGTATCTGTGTTCTAGCATAGTTTCCAAAGGTGTTGACATCAAGGCGTTCACACCTTAGCATTAGGAACATTGAATTGTATTATTTGTTATGACCTTCTGCCTGCCTGACTATTCCTCTGAACTCTGATCTTGTACCTTGCTATTTCTGATATCCTGTTGCCAAACTCTGCTCGTTCCTGGACTTTGTATTTGCATCCTGATTCTGTACTTTATCTATCTGTGTGTTAACGACCTGGCTAGCCGACCTCGAGAACTGGCTTTACTGTTAGAGGCAGTTCCCAGACCTGTTGGTGACACCCTCCATCTTGGGTGTCACTCACGCTCTGATCTTCCTACTCTTAAGCCTGGCTCCTCCCTCCTGGAGAGTCTAGGCCATAGGAAGGAACATACTTCTGAAGTAATACTCAAAGTATATTGTTACATAAACACTCACTTGTTCTCCCTGGTGTCCAGAAGTTAGTAGATATATCTGATTATCGGTGAGACTGCAGATCACCAATAATCGGGTATATTCTGTATTCCTGGTGAGACTGCAGTTCACCGGTAATCAGACCCTCTCTGTGTTAGGCCCGGTTCACATTAGCGGTTGCTATCCGGAATCGCAGTGCCGGAGCCGTGCCGGAGCCGGACCGCATGCGGACCGGGCGAAACGGACGCACGGCATAGAAATGAAAGTCTATGCGACCGTTCACATGCGTCCGTTTCGTCCGGACCGGAGCCGGACCGGATCCGGACTCTGGCGTCCGTTCCAACATGCGCTATTTTTTGGTCCGGCTGGTCCGGCTGACGTATCTGGACCGGAGCCGGAATGTTGCATCCGGCCAATGGAAACCAATGAGAACCGGAGAGCGCACAACACACTGGCTATAAAAACCGGATGTTATACCACACTTCCTATGCTGACTCTATGGTATGGTGGCCATTTTGGATGGGGACCACATGGCACCAGCGTTCACAGAGTGGAGCAGCAGTGACTTCATGCTGGAGCTGTTTGGCAGCAACATGTCTGACGATATGTCTGATAACGAGGGGGTGAGGCCCTACACATCAGAAGACCTCATCCTACAGGTGCAGCAGGTACCAGCCCTGTGGGACAAGGGGGATGCGGACCACAGCAACATCAAAAAATGCAGAGGTCTGTGGAAAAAAATTGCCAAGCTGTATGTGGAGGACTTTGAGCACTTGAGCAAGAGACAGCAAGGCACAGAGGGTATGTTGACTAGAAGTTTTTTGGGGGGCTTGTGGTTAGCTTGTGATGTATTCCACTTTTGCTATGGATTTGTGTCACCCACGTGTTGCCCACCCACCCGTGGCCCACCCACCTGTTCCCCACCCACCTGTACCCCACCTGTGATGTATCCCACCCACCTGTGATGTATCCCACCCACCTGTACCCCACCTGTGATGTATCCCACCCACCTGTGATGTATCCCACCCACCTGTACCCCACCTGTGATGTATCCCACCCACCTGTACCCCACCTGTGATGTATCCCACCCACCTGTGATGTATCCCACCCACCTGTGATGTATCCCACCCACCTGTACCCCACCTGTGATGTATCCCACCCACCTGTGATGTATCCCACCCACCTGTGATGTATCCCACCCACCTGTACCCCACCTGTGATGTATCCCACCCACCTGTACCCCACCTGTGATGTATCCCACCCACCTGCGATGTATCCCACCCACCTGTACCCCACCTGTGATGTATCCCACCCACCTGTACCCCACCTGTGATGTATCCCACCCACCTGTGATGTATCCCACCCACCTGTGATGTATCCCACCCACCTGTACCCCACCTGTGATGTATCCCACCCACCTGTGATGTATCCCACCCACCTGTGATGTATCCCACCCACCTGTACCCCACCTGTGATGTATCCCACCCACCTGTACCCCACCTGTGATGTATCCCACCCACCTGCGATGTATCCCACCCACCTGTGATGTATCCCACCCACCTGTACCCCACCTGTGATGTATCCCACCCACCTGTACCCCACCTGTGATGTATCCCACCCACCTGTGATGTATCCCACCCACCTGTACCCCACCTGTGATGTATCCCACCCACCTGTGATGTATCCCACCCACCTGTACCCCACCTGTGATGTATCCCACCCACCTGTACCCCACCTGTGATGTATCCCACCCACCTGTGATGTATCCCACCCACCTGTGATGTATCCCACCCACCTGTACCCCACCTGTGATGTATCCCACTCACCTGTGATGTATCCCACCCACCTGTGATGTATCCCACCCACCTGTACCCCACCTGTGATGTATCCCACCCACCTGTGATGTATCCCACCCACCTGTACCCCACCTGTGATGTATCCCACCCACCTGTGATGTATCCCACCCACCTGTGATGTATCCCACCCACCTGTGATGTCTCCCACCCACCTGCGATGTACCCCACCTGTGCACATAAAACATACACAATGACCAATTATTAAACATCAATTTATTGTAAAAAATTAAGACATTTAAAATCACTTAAAAACTTGAAACTCCAAAATAAACACATTTCAACAAAACATATTAAAAACCAAACATTCACCCTCGTCCTGGTGGTGTGGTAAAATAAAGTCTCAGTTGGTCCCTGTTCCGCAGTGACACTACCCTTGGCCTGGTTGCATACCTCCGCAGGGGCATTAGTGGAAGCACATTCGGGGGTTCCGGAGTCTCTCTTTCCTCCTGCCGCACAAAGTTGTGGAGGATGCATGCTGCCTTCACCACGACAACTGCGTTGCCCGGTTTCAGCAGCATGGGCGTGTGGAACACCCTCCACTTTGACACCAGGATCCCAAATGTGCACTCCACCATTCTCCTTGCACGGCTCAACCGAGCATTGAAGTGTAGCTGGCTGGCATCAAGTCCCCTGTCTGGGTACGGACGCATTACATGGTCGGACAGGGCGAAGGCCTCGTCCCCCACAAACACATAGGGGTAGGCTGGTGCCCTTGTCCCAGGCCAGGGTCTGTCACGGGGGAGACGCAGTCTGCCTTCCTCCATCAGCCGGCAAAGGGTCGTACGCTGGAAAATTCCAGAGTCATTGGAACTACCGTACGACCCCACGTCCACGTACACAAACTTGTAGTCCGCATCTGCCACTGCCATTAGAACAATGCTGAAGTATTTTTTATAGTTGAAATAATGGCTGCCACTCCCCACGGGTTTCTGAATCCGGATGTGTTTCCCATCCAGTGCGCCAACACAATTAGGAAACTTGCACTCGGTCCAGAAGCCCTGGGCGATCTCCTCCCATTTCGTGGTGTCCGGCACAGGCATGTATCTGGCCCTCAGTCGCGTCCAAAGGATCCTCGAAGTCCTCACGACGATGCCTGCCACCGTGCTCTTCCCAATACGAAATGTGACATGTAGCGATGTATATGTTTGTCCAGTTGCGATGTACCTACAAGAGAAATAATCGAAATCAATTTTTCATGTCGTTACAGGAGAAAGGTTCAAGACAAGGTGGCGCAATATACGTGATGCATACGTGAAATGGCTACGGAAGAAAAAACTTGCCGAACGAAGTGGCAGTGGCGGGGGAAAGCGACAAAAAGACTACCAATTTGCCAAGCAATTGTCTTTTATCAATGCAAGCCTGGAACCTAGACTGTAAGTACCACTACTGTGGGCAGGAACTGAGAGCTCATTTTAGCAGACAACTACCATGACTTCGGCCATGTATTGCTATAAACTGGCCTCAATTCCCATGGCTAGCGAACTTTTCTCACAAGCTTTATCAAATGTTTGGTAGAAACGGTTGATAAAGTGTTTGCTAGTGTTTGCTAGCTCTGTGAATTGACGCCACATGCTGTTTGGCACACCAATAAATATTGTTTTTATCTACAGGACTGAAGACAATTTGGAGCAAAAGGAACCGACCCAGGAGGCACGGTTCAGCAGTGAGGAGAGCTTGGTGGATGATGACGTCGCCGATGTAACCTATTTCCCCGAGGAGAGGAGTAGGAGGAGGGAGTCCTTAGCTATCCCAGCTCTCTCCTTTGATGATGACTTGGGAGAAGTGAGCTTGGATGTTGAGGTTGCAGGACCGAGTGTGGAAGAAGCTGCACCTCCACAATCGACCGCTATGGAAGCTCCAGGTGAACAAGAACAAAGTGAGGAGCACCGAGAGACTGCAGCACAACCAGCGCGCAGGGCAACCCCGACACAGGCCAGAGGACGGGAAGATGCTGCCACACCACCAGTGAGGACCACCCCACCAGTGAGGCGTCGAGGTACCCTCCCCCCAACAAGGAGAGAGACAGAGTCCGAGATGTCCGGGGCTGTCTCCGGACTTCTCGGGATTCTTCAGAGCCACCAAACTCTCATAACCCGGCAGTTGCAAGATGAGGACAGGGGCCATATCATGGAGCAGTACAAGTCCCACATCACTTCACTGCAATGTGAGCTCGACGCTGTACATGGGCACTACAGGGACGAGCTTAAAATGATGCATGAGATGCACAGAGGAGAAATCGACCAACTGCATGCGCAGCATCATCAGTCGGTGGGCCAGCTGCAGAACATGATGCAGCAAATGCATCAACAAAGCAAGGAACTACTGAAATTGCAGGCACACTCGTGTTTTCACACTGTGATGTCTCTAATACCATATTTGGAAAAGGTGCCTTCCCAAAACATGATGGCGTGCCATTCCACTTTGCTGGAGGTGATCAAACAACACATGGACACGCCATTATTGCAACCACCAATTTTTAGACCCCCACAACCAACAGCGGTGCCCACCTGGCAATCATCACAGATGTACACCGGCTACAGAGGCAGTCAATATGGGCCACCGCTGTCAGGGTCCAGCTCATCCACGACCAGCACCCAAGAGAGTCCATATTTCCAGGCAGCAACTCCCACCTTTTCTAGTAGTGGTGCCGATACAATTTGAAAAAAAAAGTCAAATTGTTCCTGGACATGCTCCTCTGAATACCTCCGATCCTCGGAGGAAGGATACCATCACAGGGCTTTTTAGCCCAACCTTTTCCCTGCCCCATCTCCTTCAACCAAGGTTCAGAGGTGTTCAGATGACCATGTCAGGGAACTTTTGGTTTTGCTGGACTTGAACTTTAGGGCCTGGTGTCCCCGAAAGACACTACCTGGGTCACAACCTTGTGCCTGTTGCACTGCACCTGTAGTCCTGCACCTGTGCCTTTGATTCCTCTTGTTCCTTACTTTGTTGTTCCTAATCACTTGCACAAGACCCTTGGAGCCATGGGTGAAGGACACCTTCACTGGTCGGTGAGAGGCCTAGCCTTTTCACTGACCTGAATAGAAATACATATATCCAGGCACATCGCCTCTAGTTAGGACATTAAATAAATTATTAGGGAAAGGGAGGTGCTGAAGGGGGTGTGGCTAGAAAACAGCAAAAATCAATTAACCCTTCGCACTCTCACATGCAAATGTTCAAACAAATGCATTCACAGATTCACTCATCCAGGCACAACTGTTATCCCTACAGCTAAATTAAAAGCCAGGGTTTTAGTTCACAGAAGAATGCATTCTTATGCTTAGTCACCTATACTGCGCAGAAGTACCCAGGTAAACATAGGTGTCCTAACTCTGGCCCTGTAACATGCATAGTGCAGACATGCAAACACATTCATTGCATCAAACCTATCAATGGATTAGGAGCACACATCCTAACTTCCTCTCCTGGGAAAGACGGTGCATCTTACCAATCGCACAAGGGAGCTAACGTTATGTGTCAACGTGCACCATGCGCATACACCAGCATAAGCTGTGTGCATGCTGACAAACACATACAGGGGAAGGAGGGAGTGCACTGAATTAGACCCTAGCCACAGGGGTCAGTAGTAAGAATAGAAATACATATATCCAGGCACATCGCCTCTAGTTAGGACATTAAATAAATTATTAGGGAAAGGGAGGTGCTGAAGGGGGTGTGGCTAGAAAACAGCAAAAATCAATTAACCCTTCGCACTCTCACATGCAAATGTTCAAACAAATGCATTCACAGATTCACTCATCCAGGCACAACTGTTATCCCTACAGCTAAATTAAAAGCCAGGGTTTTAGTTCACAGAAGAATGCATTCTTATGCTTAGTCACCTATACTGCGCAGAAGTACCCAGGTAAACATAGGTGTCCTAACTCTGGCCCTGTAACATGCATAGTGCAGACATGCAAACACATTCATTGCATCAAACCTATCAATGGATTAGGAGCACACATCCTAACTTCCTCTCCTGGGAAAGACGGTGCATCTTACCAATCGCACAAGGGAGCTAACGTTATGTGTCAACGTGCACCATGCGCATACACCAGCATAAGCTGTGTGCATGCTGACAAACACATACAGGGGAAGGAGGGAGTGCACTGAATTAGACCCTAGCCACAGGGGTCAGTAGTAAGAATAGAAATACATATATCCAGGCACATCGCCTCTAGTTAGGACATTAAATAAATTATTAGGGAAAGGGAGGTGCTGAAGGGGGTGTGGCTAGAAAACAGCAAAAATCAATTAACCCTTCGCACTCTCACATGCAAATGTTCAAACAAATGCATTCACAGATTCACTCATCCAGGCACAACTGTTATCCCTACAGCTAAATTAAAAGCCAGGGTTTTAGTTCACAGAAGAATGCATTCTTATGCTTAGTCACCTATACTGCGCAGAAGTACCCAGGTAAACATAGGTGTCCTAACTCTGGCCCTGTAACATGCATAGTGCAGACATGCAAACACATTCATTGCATCAAACCGATCAATGGATTAGGAGCACACATCCTAACTTCCTCTCCTGGGAAAGACGGTGCATCTTACCAATCGCACAAGGGAGCTAACGTTATGTGTCAACGTGCACCATGCGCATACACCAGCATAAGCTGTGTGCATGCTGACAAACACATACAGGGGAAGGAGGGAGTGCACTGAATTAGACCCTAGCCACAGGGGTCAGTAGTAAGAATAGAAATACATATATCCAGGCACATCGCCTCTAGTTAGGACATTAAATAAATTATTAGGGAAAGGGAGGTGCTGAAGGGGGTGTGGCTAGAAAACAGCAAAAATCAATTAACCCTTCGCACTCTCACATGCAAATGTTCAAACAAATGCATTCACAGATTCACTCATCCAGGCACAACTGTTATCCCTACAGCTAAATTAAAAGCCAGGGTTTTAGTTCACAGAAGAATGCATTCTTATGCTTAGTCACCTATACTGCGCAGAAGTACCCAGGTAAACATAGGTGTCCTAACTCTGGCCCTGTAACATGCATAGTGCAGACATGCAAACACATTCATTGCATCAAACCTATCAATGGATTAGGAGCACCCATCCTAATTGATGCAATGAATGTGTTTGCATGTCTGCACTATGCATGTTACAGGGCCAGAGTTAGGACACCTATGTTTACCTGGGTACTTCTGCGCAGTATAGGTGACTAAGCATAAGAATGCATTCTTCTGTGAACTAAAACCCTGGCTTTTAATTTAGCTGTAGGGATAACAGTTGTGCCTGGATGAGTGAATCTGTGAATGCATTTGTTTGAACATTTGCATGTGAGAGTGCGAAGGGTTAATTGATTTTTGCTGTTTTCTAGCCACACCCCCTTCAGCACCTCCCTTTCCCTAATAATTTATTTAATGTCCTAACTAGAGGCGATGTGCCTGGATATATGTATTTCTATTCTTACTACTGACCCCTGTGGCTAGGGTCTAATTCAGTGCACTCCCTCCTTCCCCTGTATGTGTTTGTCAGCATGCACACAGCTTATGCTGGTGTATGCGCATGGTGCACGTTGACACATAACGTTAGCTCCCTTGTGCGATTGGTAAGATGCACCGTCTTTCCCAGGAGAGGAAGTTAGGATGTGTGCTCCTAATCCATTGATAGGTTTGATGCAATGAATGTGTTTGCATGTCTGCACTATGCATGTTACAGGGCCAGAGTTAGGACACCTATGTTTACCTGGGTACTTCTGCGCAGTATAGGTGACTAAGCATAAGAATGCATTCTTCTGTGAACTAAAACCCTGGCTTTTAATTTAGCTGTAGGGATAACAGTTGTGCCTGGATGAGTGAATCTGTGAATGCATTTGTTTGAACATTTGCATGTGAGAGTGCGAAGGGTTAATTGATTTTTGCTGTTTTCTAGCCACACCCCCTTCAGCACCTCCCTTTCCCTAATAATTTATTTAATGTCCTAACTAGAGGCGATGTGCCTGGATATATGTATTTCTATTCTTACTACTGACCCCTGTGGCTAGGGTCTAATTCAGTGCACTCCCTCCTTCCCCTGTATGTGTTTGTCAGCATGCACACAGCTTATGCTGGTGTATGCGCATGGTGCACGTTGACACATAACGTTAGCTCCCTTGTGCGATTGGTAAGATGCACCGTCTTTCCCAGGAGAGGAAGTTAGGATGTGTGCTCCTAATCCATTGATAGGTTTGATGCAATGAATGTGTTTGCATGTCTGCACTATGCATGTTACAGGGCCAGAGTTAGGACACCTATGTTTACCTGGGTACTTCTGCGCAGTATAGGTGACTAAGCATAAGAATGCATTCTTCTGTGAACTAAAACCCTGGCTTTTAATTTAGCTGTAGGGATAACAGTTGTGCCTGGATGAGTGAATCTGTGAATGCATTTGTTTGAACATTTGCATGTGAGAGTGCGAAGGGTTAATTGATTTTTTCACTGACCTGTGTCCTTCATCCATGGCTCAGAGGGTCCTGTGCCAGTGGTTAGGTTTTTAAAGCACTTCAATTTTAGGGCCTGGTGTCCCCGAAAGACACTACCTGGGTCACAACCTTGTGCCTGTTGCACTGCACCTGTAGTCCTGCACCTGTGCCTTTGATTCCTCTTGTTCCTTACTTTGTTGTTCCTAATCACTTGCACAAGACCCTTGGAGCCATGGGTGAAGGACACCTTCACTGGTCGGTGAGAGGCCTAGCCTTTTCACTGACCTGTGTCCTTCATCCATGGCTCAGAGGGTCATGTGCCAGTGGTTAGGTTTTTGAAGCACTTCAATTTATTAGGGCCTGGTGTCCCCGAAAGACACTACCTGGGTCACAACCTTGTGCCTGTTGCACTGCACCTGTAGTCATGCACCTCTGCCATCGGTTCCTCTTGCTCCTCACTTTGTTCTTGTTCCTAACCACTTGCACAAGACCCTTTGAACCATGGATGAAGGACACCTTGACTGGTCGGTGAGAGGCCTAGCCTTTTCACTGACCTGTGTCCTTCATCCATGGCTCAGAGGGTCCTGTGCCAGTGGTTAGGTTTTAGAAGCACTAATAATTTAGGGCCTGGTGTCCCCGAAAGACACTACCTGTAGTCCTGCTCCTCTGCCATCGGTTCCTCTTGCTCCTCACTTTGTTATTGTTCCTAATCACTTGCACAAGACCCTTGAAACCATGGATGAAGGACACCTACACTGGTCGGTGAGAGGCCTAGCCTTTTCACTGACCTGTGTCCTTCATCCATGGCTCAGAGGGTCATGTGCCAGTGGTTAGGTTTTTGAAGCACTAATAATTTAGGGCCTGGTGTCCCCAAAAGACACTACCTGTAGTCCTGCTCCTCTGCCATCGGTTCCTCTTGCTCCTCACTTTGTTCTTGTTCCTAATCACTTGCACAAGACCCTTGAAACCATGGATGAAGGACACCTACACTGGTCGGTGAGAGGCCTAGCCTTTTCACTGACCTGTGTCCTTCATCCATGGCTCAGAGGGTCATGTGCCAGTGGTTAGGTTTTTAAAGCACTTCAATTTATTAGGGCCTGGTGTCCCCGAAAGACACTACCTGGGTCACAACCTTGTGCCTGTTGCACTGCACCTGTAGTCATGCACCTCTGCCATCGGTTCCTCTTGCTCCTCACTTTGTTCTTGTTCCTAATCACTTGCACAAGACCCTTGGAGCCATGGATGAAGGACACCTTGACTGGTCGGTGAGAGGCCTAGCCTTTTCACTGACCTGTGTCCTTCATCCATGGCTCAGAGGGTCCTGTGCCAGTGGTTAGGTTTTAGAAGCACTAAAAATTTAGGGCCTGGTGTCCCTGAAAGACACTACCTGTAGTCCTGCTCCTCTGCCATCGGTTCCTCTTGCTCCTCACTTTGTTCTTGTTCCTAATCACTTGCACAAGACCCTTGGAGCCATGGATGAAGGACACCTACACTGGTCGGTGAGAGGCCTAGCCTTTTCACTGACCTGTGTCCTTCATCCATGGCTCAGAGGGTCCTGTGCCAGTGGTTAGGTTTTTGAAGCACTTTAATATTAGGGACTGGTGTCCCCGAAAGACACTTGGGCAGCTATGCCCTGCAACTCTTCCAGCACAAAGTTGGTGGTTGGTGTTCCTTAAAACTGACCGGGCTATACCATAGATATGTTATTTTTTTGTCTTCCATGTTGGAAGAATGTTTCCATGTTGGAAAGTGGTTGTTTTTGCAATAAAAAAATTTGTTTTTACATACCTCAGTGTGATGAGTAGTTGTTCTTGTGGTGTGACTGCTCTCCTGAACGTGGTATCCTTCTTCCTAAGGTCATCCTTCACCATCTCCAAAAGGGTATCAAACCTGTCAGGAGATGGAAAGGAAGAAGCTGTAAAGTATGTTGTGGGACAAGGTGTTGGGTGGAGGATGGGGGAGGTGTGTTTACAGAGGTTTGGGAGTGTTGTGGAGGGTGGGGGTGTAGTGTATAGCTAGGTATACAGGGGTGTGGGGGTCAGGGTGGTGTGTTTAGCTAGGTATACAGGGATGAGGTGTTGTGGGGGTGAGGGTGGGGTGTTTAGGAATGGTGGGGGTTGGTGTATTTAGGCCTATATACTTACAGGGGAATAGACATCCGAGTGTAGCTGTAGAACTTCTGTGGGTGTCGTCTGAGGTCCCGGTAGAGGGCCTGGAACTCTCCCTTCCTCTGCTTCCTGGCTAGTAGAGGATGCACCCACCATCTCCTGCGAGGAGCACGCCTTCTCCCCACATAGTAGTAGGTAAACAACAGGAAGGAGAGAATTCCCAGGTAATAAGCGTAAAAAATGACTGGATCCATGGTCCCAACTGCTGTCTCTGTATCCAAGGATGGTCTCCACACGTCCAGCTGTCTCCAACAATGACCCCAGAGCTTCTGCTGACCTCCCAGAACCCCAGGTATTTATACAGGTTGTTATCTCTTTAAGAATCCAGATCCGGACCGCAACCGTGTTCATACCGCACGGAAACCGTATGCAACCGGACCGGATCCGGACCGGATCCGGACAGGAACCGTACGGTTCAGGTCCGATCCGGCTCCGGTGCGGTCCGGACATCCGGTGCGGTTTTCGCAAAACCGCAAGTGTGAACAGGGCCTTACACTGATCATTACAAAACTCAAGAATTTAAGTGAATCTTCAAAAAAGAGGATAAGATCAGAAGGAGCTGGAGGAAGCAATGAATAAGGCAGGTCAAACAAATAGAAAGGATTTAATAATTAGAAAAAGCAAGAAGAAGGGAGTTACAAAGAAAGGAGAGGAGAGATTGACCTTTACCCTTGAATATACGCCAATGGCGGATGACATAAAAAAAAGCATATTTAGGTACTGGAAAATCATAAACAGAGACCCTGTCCTGAAAGAAATCTACAAAAAATCCACCCCTAATCCCTTTTAAAAGAGCTCCAACCAGCAAAATCACAAATAGTGAATTCAAGTCCCTCAGAGAAGAACAATTGGCTGGAACAAATACAACCCAAGGGCAATTTCAGGTGTGGACGTTGCTCAGTTTGTCCCTTATTAGAACAGGGTACCAGCATAATAGGCCGAGTTGAAAATAAGCCTGAAATGTTAATTACATGCCAAACCTGATTTGTTGTGTACATCATCTACATAACTTGGTAGTCAGGCTACAGGATTTTTTTTCTCCCTAATATGCAGCTTCACCAGTAAAAATTATGCACACTGTATATAATAATAATAATAATACAAAAAAGTAAAGTAATTTTACTCAAATTAAAAAAAATGTCAACCCTTGTAAGCCACTGAGTAGTTAAGTGTCTGAACTGCAGCAAACAGGTAACTGTATAATACAGTATAATCAATAAGCGCAAAGAGTGCAGATTGTAGCAGTTTGTATCAATTCAACTTAAGGATTTTGTGGTTTATTTTACATTTACACAAACAAAATCTGACAAACCAAAGTTAATTTTCTCATGAAGCTTTATTACATTTTATGATGATTTTTAACTAAAACTGTTTATACTTATTGCCCTGGCTGTTTATGCAAAGAGTTTTTTTGTAAGCAATACTCAAAATTGAAAACGCCATTAATTTATGAAATACCACTTGGAAAAGGTAGTTTGTAGATTTAGACAATTGGAGAGAAAAGTAACAAGCTTTTTGCAAACCGGTCCACACCTAAAGTCCTATGACTGTTATGAATTATTGCTTCAATTATTGTTCTATGAGAGAAAATATAATTAAATTGCTCAGCTAAAGTAAAGAGGTTTGCTGTTTGTAACTTAAGGCTTAGCTTCTACAACAATGCTAGGTGTAAACATTCATTTTATTGTTTTCCTAACCAGAACACAGAATGCGAGTCTTTTACTGAAGGCTAGATATGTTACATTTATCTTCTGTTGCTTACCATCTATAATCTCGTGAAGTACAAAATGTGAATACAAAGTTTTGCCAAAACAGGAAAGTGTTTTGAATGAGAGTAAATGTTTGGCTTTAGAGCAGAATATTGGATTAACGTTTAGGGGAAGTATCACCCTATATTAGTATCAACTGTAAAGAAGAGCAGTTAGACTGAGCAGTGCATGAATGCCAGTGTATCCAGCATAGGCAACTCAAGGATCTCATTTTGAGCTCTCTCTCTCTACATAGAATGTCACTATAACTGTAGAGCCTTTATGTTATAATAATAACAATAATTGTTTAGTATTTATATAGCGCCGACATCTTCAGCAGTGCCGTAGAGTATATTGTCTTGTCACTTAACTTTCCCTCAAAAGGGCTCACAATTTAATCCCTACCATATTCATATGTCTATGTATATATTGTGTAGTGTACATTTCAGTCTATGGCCAATTTATGGGGAAGCCATTAACGTATCTGTATGTTTTTGAGATGTGGGAGGAAACTGGAGTGCACCGGAGGAAACACACGGAAAACATACAAACTGTGCAGATAATGCCCTGGCTGGAATTTGATCTGGGGAAGAAGCTCTGTAAGGTGAGATAGTGTAAAATAAAATACCAAGTAGCAGAGATTGGAAGAATGTTGATAAGACAGTACCTAGAGTTTCTTTTAGTCTATAACGATGGACTTTTCCAGAAGTGCCATTGGTCCTGGGTGGCACCATGCCCATCCCTTCCCCAAAACAAAGCTTCACCTCCCATGGGTGTTCGATTACCTGTCTCTGAGTGAGTAAGCAGCAGCAAGAAGTTTGGTGTCCTGAAAAGCTGCAGCATCACTGGTCCCTGGAGAGCAGATATCAAGCTGCAGGCAGCCTTTACTGCGTCCCCCTGTGCCACCTCTCCCCAAGGGCTGCTCTTATGGATTCCGTTAAAACTGAAATTTCTGCATTTGTGATTGGAAATCGGATTTCTGCCAAAATACCACATTACCCCAACTCTGTAATTTTAGCCCAATCACAGAACTGAGAAGCAATGGACCAATCGGAGAATGCAGAGTCAATTCGGAAATATTTGGCTAATCAGAGAATTCAAAAAATGACAAAAAAGGACACCTCGGAAATCGGAATTTTGAAATCCACGGAATCAGTAATTGGCTTTGTCGGAAATCGGCATTTCCAACAATCTCTACTCTCCTCCCCCATGCATCCCTCTGCCCCCCTTAGTGTCCTCCTTCTGTCCCCCTGTTCCTCCTTGTGCCTCCTTCAATTTCCCTGTCCTTCTTTTCTTCACGTTTGTGACTCCATCAAGCCCCTGTGCCATCCGTCCCCTTTGTGCTACCTCTTCCCCCATGCATCTCTGTCATACTATGCATCCTTCTGTCCCCCATTTGTGCCTCCTTCTGTCCCCTTTTTGTCGCTATTTGCCCCCACCCTCCTCTCCTGTGCTCCCCCAGCTTACTGTGTAAATGCAGAGCATAGCACAGGAGAAGCTGAGATCTCACATCCCTACCAGAGTCCAGCGCTGTGCCTGTGCAACCATCCTGTCTGTTTCTTACTCCCTCTAGTGCTGGCACCTCACTCTCCTCATGTCATGTACAATTAAGCTGCATCTGATAGGAGATGCTGGGTAGTAGGGAGAGTGATGAGCAAACAGGCAGAAGCACAGCATTGGACTTCAGTGGAGAGGTGAGAGCACAGCTTCTGCTATACTCTGCATGTACACACTGGGCTGGGGGAGTGCAGGAAGGGGGTGTGAAAGGAAATGCAACAGGATCGATGGGTTTTGTTTCTTCCTGGGGGTGACAAAAGGGCTAGAAGCAACCCAGAATATGTTGGTTTCATCACAATTAATGTATTTATTTGGCAACTAATGATGATATGGTCCCCAACAAGACTGTGCCCAAAAACCTATCTTTGGGATTCATTGTTGATGTGATGTACATCTCATAATGCTTTCAAAGAGTTAGGAAAAGCAAATGAGGGCATCAGTTGCATACCATAGTATGCCATCTCTTTAAAATGTTTATGTGTTATTTGGTCAGCTCTCCAGCTACCCAATCACCCTCTATTAACTGCCTTAAATGCTTCTCATAATTGCTCCTTCTGCCATCATCCCCCCCCCCTCTACTCTCCTTTGATAGCTTACTTCAGTGAGAGTGACACCATTAGTTTGATATTACCCCTCGGTCTCCAGAAAAGACCCGTTGACAATACTGTATGTAATGTCATACAGGGGCTATGTCAGCTCTACATGACAGAAAAAATAAGTCAAGATAAAAAATATAAAAGTAAAAACAGGGATCATGGTTCCCATGTGCCCAGTTAATTTATGGATAATCCATGCCACCAGGATTTTGCAAAGAACCAAAACCTCCACATAGTAAACATATTATACTAAATACAAATGTTCCTTTTTAGATGGAAATTACAAAGCAGACTTGTTACTAAATACCCAGTTAAGTCACAGAAAGCCAGAAGATCCACCAGAAATTTGTAATGTACATACAATTTTCAAAAATTCCCCATACTAAAAAAACGCTATACTAAAAACTGCTTCCCTGAAACAAGGTTTTAGTGATAAAAAAAATTAAAAGTCATCATAGGTTACAGCCGTTGTTAGGACGGAAGCGGGGCAGCCAGCGGGGCGGCCGGGTGTGTGCGTGCACTCGTGGCGAACACGCGCATGCACGCTGACAGGTGGCGACAATGACAGACCTAGGAGCCTGTTATTAAACGGCTAAGGGCACTAGTATGTTATAATGCAAACAATGCTTATTGCATTTCACACACATTAAAATGCAATTACAAGTCACACACATAAAATGCAATTAAAAGCCGCACATAGAAGAAGGAGGTCTGCAGTCCACGCGGGTATGATGGATGAGGTAAGCAGCTGCCGATAAACACCGGGGGGGGCCACACAACGCAAGGGGAGGGGGCGGACACATGCAGGGGACAGGGCGACCATGGCCACAACACAGAAGTGACAGGTGGAGGAGACAGGACACCGCACACAAGCAGGGAATCCCCGACGTGGCGGCGGTTCGTATCGGCGGGCGTTCGGAAGTCGGGGATTCCCTGCCTTTGCCGTATAAGACGCAGGGACTTTTTCACCCCATTTTTGGGGGAGAAAAAGTGCGTCTTATATGGCGAAAAGTACGGTATGTTTAGGGGACAAAAATACGAAAATTCCAAGCAAAACAAACTAAAATTACTAAGAAAAATTGTAAGTTATTGAGACAATATTTTCATAAATTCGCACTAGCCATAATTAATCATATGGTTAGCGCAAATTCTATTCACAATAAATTTCAATACAAATATGGAATCTGCAAAATACAGAAGCAGGAAATGCACAGCAACTTTATCATTACCTACACCAGCTACATACTGTGCATTGTGCTATTAGTTGAACCAGAGTTATTTTTGTAATGCAGGTTGCACAAATTGTCCAACTTGGGCTAAATAACTGGCGTAAGTAATGGGAAAATTGCTGTGCACCATCTTCAAATGGCAGTTTTACTGCTATTTAATGAATATGCCTCCCAATGTGACCCATCCGATGATTGCAAATTTCTGCAACCTAAGTGCAGACAATTTTGTTTGTTCAGATTTAGGTGTACTTTAGTATTCCCCAGCTCAGCAGAACCTTAAAGGGAACCCGAGTTTAGAGGGATATGGAGGCTTCCATATTTATTTCCTTGTAAACAATGCCAGTTGCCTGGCAGCCCTTTTAATCGTCTGGCATAAGAAGTGTCTGAGTCAAAACCCTGGAACAAGCATATGGCTAATCTAGCAAAACATGAGTCAGAGTACCTGACATGCTGCATGCTTGTTCATGGTCTATAGCTAAAAGTATTAGAGACACTGCCATGCAACTGGCACTGGCATTAGAGACTGTCATGCAACTGGCACTGTTTAAAAGAAAAACAAATATGGCAGTCACCATATCCCTCTCACATCAGGTTCCCTTTAAGCCTGCCATATAATGTCAAACTTCCTCCCAAAATATAGATCCCTCTCTGACATCTATCACTGCCACCAGCTGCAAATCTATTAAAAATCAATACTGCCTCTCTCCCAGGTGTCCCACCTGCAAATGATGTGCTGCCCATGGCCCTTTGCAAAGTATTGGTGCAGCAAAGCACTCTGACAGTAACCACTCCAGCTGGAATGCTCTTTACTCTCTGTTGCTGAGCCTGTCATCTCTCCATACCTAAACCCTATAACATGGCGGTATATGTTGGTACATGGCAAGGGTCACTACAGGCACTGGGAGATGATTGCAGCACAGAGGAAGTGTGTCACAGCAATTTGCTGTACTAATACTCTGCAAAGGTGCTTGAAAAGAGCAGCATTAGCAGGGGGGATACCCACTGCATATATACCACTGCCCCCCTAAATGCCCCACCCCTAATAACCACCAATAAAAAATTCCTGTCTGATTAATAAAGTTTGTAAATGTCTGCAAAAATTGTTCAGAATTAGAATTAGCATACAAGACAGTCCGTGCACAGCTTCCTAAAATCACATTTATTTTCCCAAAGTTTTTCGCCAGCAGGCAAGAAAAGACATGTCACATTTCAGTCAACATATATGCAGTAGATCAATCTGACCTGTGTGAAGGGCGGATACGGGAGTGTGACCAGGGGATGAGAGGACGGCGCAACAGCCTTTTCGCGCCGGTGTGGCGTTTGTTCACGTGCGTTACCCTGAAAATGTGACATGTCTTTTCTTGCCTGCTGGCGAAAAACTTTGGGAAAATAAATGTGATTTTAGGAAGCTGTGCACGGACTGTCTTGTATGCTCTGTGGAATCTGTCGTTGTTTATACTAGCCCGGAAGCACGCTTTCTCACATACACCAAGCAGTGAAGTGGACTAGGACGGAGGTGCTACTTAAAGGTGCAGAGGACCTTTCTATCCCCCCACCACTGAGTGCCAGGCAAACCAGCTCCTTTTGTGTACTGAATTAGAATTAGGTAGCACGTTAGGCAACAATCTCATAGTTCATGGGCACATTTAATAACTCAGGCTAGCTGGCCACTGAAATTACAACACTATATTTGTAAATTAGATCAGGGTTATTGATTTGGTATTAAGCAGAGGACTGGTATGAAAGCCAGTAAACTAAGGTTTAAGAAATAATCCACTAATGGCAGCCTCCATATGTCTGTCAGTACTGGTTTATCATACCATTCTTAAAAGAAAGTTCTAAAAAGGCTCCAGAGAAATTAATAAAAAATCAGCGTAAGGAAGTGAGATCAAAAACGACAGCTATATCTTGTAAGATATTCAGATAACAAAATGATAGTCACAAAGATTTCAGTATATTAGTATTAAATAAAAGACCATTTACAGTGGGAATAATTAGAGGGGGGATAAATCATTAAACAGAAAATGTGTTATGAAAGTTAATGTCAACAAATTGCTTGTTATACTACGGTATATAATTTAACACCATCAGGTAATGCTTTATATGTACAATTTACATTAATAAATACCACAGTTTTCTAATGCCCTCTAGAGCAGAGAATCCTCTGTTTTGCAGATGTGATGTAGTGTTTAAAGTAGGAACAGGAATACAATTAATTTAAGTATTTTTCTTTATGGCAGAAAGAAAGAGAGGTAGTGTGGCCTTACCTCCAGGAAGACACAAACAGCCTATTTCGAGACAGCTTTATTTAACCACTTGCCGACAAGGGCTTTCTGCACTGATCGGTGCTGCGTGGGCTCTACAGAAAATCTGCAGGGGGGCCCGGTGGGGCCTAGTTACGTCCCTGGCTGAAGCCTATCCTTCAATGCGCAGGACGGAAACTTCTCCCTCTAGCGGCTGACGTCACTTCCGGAAGTGACGTCAGCCGCTAGAGGGAGAAGTCTCCGATGGAACGCACGGAAGCAGGTATGTATCTGCCCGCCGCTCGCTGCCCACCACAGCCCCACAGACACTTACGAGCTGGAGGGGAGCGCAGAGGGGAGAGCCCCGAGGTGAGGGAGAGGGGGGAAGTACCCCTCTCCCCGCCGACTGTGGGCAAGGCTTTCCCCTCATGCTGCCACCCCACCAGCACCCACAAAACGGCCCCGAGCGGGCCCCAGGGGGGGGGGCCGGGCCCCCCCGCGGGCGCAGGGGCTGCAGGGCCTATTCCTACACCCTGGCTTCAGCCTATCATATGCCGGCGATCCCCGGCCAATCAGAGGCCGGGGATCGCCGATCTGCCTTACGGCGCATATGATGTAAACAGCGGGGATTTCTTCCCCGCCTGTTTACATTTTGCCGGCGAGCCGCGATCGGCGGCTCTCCGGCTGTTCACGGAGACACCCTCCGTGAACTGACATGGAATCCATGGTAACCCGCAGACGACCAGTTTACGCCAATCGGCGTTAGCTGGTCGTCAAGAGGTTAAGAAAACTCTACTTGCGATACATTTAGCAGGAAATAACTGGAAAAAATATATAGGAGTATCTGTTGCTAAATCTCTGTGAGAACCTAAATAAAGTTGTTTTTGAAATAGACTGTTTGTGTCTTCCTGGAGGTAAGTCCATCACTACATACTTTTTAAACTGTTTTTAGTGTATTTTAATCTTGTTGTTGACTCTTTATTACCTACTAGTAGATTGCCCATTGTCCCCTCTTGGTGTAAGGGAACTACTCTTTATTTCCAGCACTACAGAGAGCAACTGTAACAATCTGCTAGTGTGTGAGGGGCACTAGCAGACAGCAGGGCCGGGCCGAGGTAGAGGCGAGAGAGGCTTCAACCTCAGGGCGCAGTGTAGGAGGGGGCGCACAATTCACTCTGGATGGATGGTGTAATGGTTAAGGGCTCTGCCTCTGACACAGTCGTCCTGGGTTCGAATCTCGGCTCTGCCTGTTCAGTAAGCCAGCACCTTTTCAGTAGGGGACCTTGGGCAAGTCTCCCTAACACTGCTACTGCCTAAAGAGCGCGCCCTAGTGGCTGCAGCTCTGGCGCTTTGAGTCCGCCAGGAGAAAAGCGCAATATAAATGTCATTTGTCTTGTCTTGTCACTCAGCTTTCATTCCACTATTGTGTTTGAAGCAGAGAAATAAGAAAAAGGGATACATGGCAGAGACTGCAAGCCTTAAGTGTTGGGGGCCCTGGGGCGCCTCTTAGTCTAAAAGCAATCACTGTGTGACGGCTGGAGTGGGAGGGATGGGGGGGGGGGTGCACTTTGGTGTCTCAGCCTTCATACTAAATACTTCCCCATTTATACTAAATACTCCCCCATTTATACTAAATACTCCCCCATTTACACTTAATTCTCCCCATTTATACTTAATACTCCCCCATTTATACTAAATATTCCCCCATGTATACTTAATACACCCCCATTTATACTAAATACTCCCCCATTTATACTAAATACTTCCCCATTTATACTAAATACTTCCCCATTTATACTAAATATTCCCCCATGTATACTTAATACACCCCCATTTATACTAAATACTCCCCCATTTATACTAAATATTCCCCCATTTATACTCAATACACCCCCATGTATACTTAATACACCCCCATTTATACTAAATACTCCCCCATTTATACTTAATACTCCCCCATTTATACTAAATATTCCCCCATTTATACTTAATACACCCCCATTTATACTAAATACTTCCCCATTTATATGTAATATTCCCCCATTTACACTTAATTCTCCCCATTTATACTAAATACTTCCCCATTTATACTAAATATTCCCCCATTTATACTTAATAAACCCCCATTTATACTAAATACACTACCATTTATACTAAATACTCCCCCATTTATACTAAATATTCCACCATTTATACTTAACCCATTCAGGTTCCGTCGTTTTCACGTGAGAAATGTTCACTTCCCATTCATTAGCCTATAACTTTATCACTACTTATCACAATGCACTGATCTATATCTTGTTTTTTCCGCCACCAATTAGGCTTTCTTTGGGGGGAACATTTTGCTAAGAGCCACTTTACTGTAAATGCATTTTAACAGGAAGAATAAGAAAAAAATGGAAAAATTCATTATTTCTCAGTTTTCAGCCATTATAGTTTTAAAATAATACGTGCCTCCATAATTAAAACTCATGTATTGTATATGCCCATATGTCCCGGTTATTACACCGTTAAAATTATGTCCCTATCACAATGTATGGCGACAATATTTTATTTGGAAATAAGGGTGCATTTTTTCCATTTTGCATCTATCACTATTTACAAGTTTAAAATAAAAAAAAATATAGAAATATTTCATCTTTACATTGATATTTAAAAAGTTTAGACCCTTAGGTAAATATTTACATGTTTTTTTTTTCTTTTATTGTAATGGTTTTTTTTTTTATACTAAAAATTTTATTAGGGTACTTTTGGGAGGGTGGGAGGTAAACAATAGATTTATAATGTAAATGTGTGTTAATTCTGTTTTTTTTTTTTTCAGGTGTAGTATTACTTTTTGGCCACAAGATGGCGGCCATGAGTTTGTTTACATGACGTCACTCTAAGCGTAGCATGCGCTTAGAGTGACACATCGGGAAGGAAACGGCCAGAAAAGGCGCAGCTTCCGAGAGAAGCTGTCGCTTTTTCAGCGAGGGAGAGGAATCAATGATCGGGCTCCGTAGCCCGATACATTGATTCCTTGGCGATCGGCCGCGGGGGCGCGCGGTAGCGTGCATGGTTCCTGGACGTAGAAACTACGGCCAGGAACCAAAATAGGTTAATAAACCCCCATTTATACTAAATACTTCCCCATTTATACTTAATACTCCCCCATTTATACTAAATATTCCCCCATTTATGCTTAATAAACCCCCATTTATACTTAATACTCCCCCATTTATACTAAATACTCCCCCATTTATACTAAATATTCCCCCATGTATACTAAATATTCCCCCATTTATACCTAATACACCCCCATTTATACTTAATACTCCCCTATTTATACTAAATACTCCCCCATTTATACTAAATATTCCCCCATTTATACTTAATAAACCCCCATTTATACTAAATACTTCCCCATTTATACTTAATACTCCCCCATTTATACTAAATATTCCCCCATTTATACTAAATATTCCCCCATTTATACTTAATACTCCCCCATTTATACTTAATACTCCCCCATTTATACTAAATATTCCCCCATTTATACTTAATAAACCCCCATTTATACTAAATACTTCCCCATTTATACTTAATACTCCCCCATTTATACAAAAATACTCCCCCATTTACACTAAATACTCCCCCTTGTACTAAATATTCCCCCATTTACAGGGCCGGGCCGAGGTAGAGGCGAGAGAGGCTCCAGCCTCAGGGCGCAGTGCACAATTGACTCAGCTTTCATTCCACTATTGTGTTTGAAGCAGAGAAATAAGAAAAAGGTATACATGGCAGAGACTGCAAGCCAGATAACTACAGATTAAAGGTGTTGGGGGCCCTGGGGCACCTTTTAGTCTAATAGCAATCAGTGTGTGATGGCTGGATTGGGAGGGATGGGGGGCGCACTTTGGTGTCTCAGCCTTGGGGGCTGGAGGACCTTGTCCCGGCTCTGGCAGACAGACAACTATTAGACGTTCCCTGAAAGGGAAATGTCTTACAGACAGTGACAGTAGAAGCCAGTACTAACACTGAATACAGATAATGAGAATGGCCGGAAAAATTGGGTCGGCAACAGATCAGATTGGAAAGGTACAAAATCGGCAGGCAAAATCAAGGTAAGTAATCAGGCAGAGGTCAGCAACAGATCAAATTGGCAAAGGTACAGAATTGGTAGGCAAAGAACTCAGTGAAACAAGCAGAGGTCAAACACAAGTATAATATATATATATATATATATATATATATATATATATATATATATACACATATATATTATACTTGTGTTTGACCTCTGCTTGTTTTATATATATATATATATATATATATATATATATATATATCTAGTATGGAATCCCCAAGGTCCTGCCGGTTCATGTCACATACGGAACTGAGTAGGGTCTGAAGCCTTCACTGCAAAGTGTTAGCTAGAGCAGACAGTGTGTAAGTGTCAGAACAGCGCTTAAGAAGCCCGGGTAAGCAGAAGAACACGCCCCTAACTTCCTCAGCCAATCCGGATCCGGAGGTGGAGCCATGCGTGTCAGCTGACACGTTTCCTTAGAGCATAAGAGGAGCGACGCTGACAGTGCATGCGTCCGCCCTCATTTACTGTCTGAGCACCACGCGGCCAAATCCCCACGGGAACGCCGCAGACACCATCCCTGCCAATGCGGCCAGCCGCAACGGAAGTCCCAGATGCGCTGCCAGCAGCGGCAGCAGCAACCGGCATGGTAAGCGCAGGATTACTGATAGCAATTTCTTAACCAAAGTGGGGTTAGGTCTTTTTTTCCTTACCCATCTTTACAGTGGCTGCCTATGAAGTAATCCACCTTTGTACATACCACTCCACTATATGTAATTTGAGTTTACTTTGAATTAATTATTACACAATATTGCCCCTTCTGGGTGGTTACCTTGTCGTGGTAAAAGGGCATGTGTATCTCAATAAAGTAATTTAGTACTGTAGGACCACCTAAGACAAGCAGATCATTGCAGAGGGATCAAACTAAATATGATCCACGGGAGAAGGTATTGGCAGTTAAGTTCCAGTTAAGGTCGGAAGATGCCCACCAAGTTACTGGAGAAGAACAAACAACTAGTACGTGTAGAGAAAGAGCTAATGATGCTGATAGATTAAAGCCAAGAGGACATCCAAATGTTGAGATGCTCATATGTATCAAAAGTACAGTACAACATTGCAAAAGACAAATATACCATCAGAACTTGGAATGTAAAATCTATGAATCATGGAAAGTAAGATGTGATCATAAATGAGATGGCCAAGCTAAACATTGACATCCTGGGAATTATTGAACTAAAATGGGCTGGTGCTGGTTATTTTACATCAAATATACATCAGATTTTCTATTGTAGACAGGATACTCCCAGAAGAAACAAAAAAAACATCACCATCAATATAAAGGTGTCAACATCAGTTTGTGGTACAATCCAAAAAGTGACAGAATTATCTCACTTAGATTGCAAGCAAACCATTCAAGGAAGGAAAAAGGATGGATATACCCCTACACTCAGGCAGTAGACAGAGCTGGACCTAGGCATCCTGGGCCAGTAGACAAAATATGTGAAAGGAGAAGGATCGCACAATGTCTCCAAGATTTATTAGGGACTTATCCCCAAACAGCACGATGTGCTATGATTAAGGACTGAACCAAGTCCGAAACATGTCAGCTCTGTGTATGTCCTGTTGTTTTGGGATAAGTCCCTAATAAATCTTGGAGACATTGAAGTGGACCTTCTCCTTTCACAAACCATTCAACATTACAGTGATTCAAGTCTATGTTCCAACAAGTGAAGCTGATGAGAAGGAAGTGGAACAGTTTTATGATTTGCAACAGCTACTGGACACAACACCCAAGATTGACATTACATACATCGTAGGTAACTGGAATGCTAAAGTTGGCAGCGAAAAAACAAGTAGAATTCCACCAAGTTTGGCCTTGGAAAACATAGTGAAGCAGGTCAGAGACTAATAATCTTTTACCAACACATTGGTTATGGCAAATATCTTATTTCAACAGCACAAGAGAAAACTTTACACATGGACATCACCAAATGGTCAGTAACAGTTCTATACAAATAGCGAATAGAAGATTGAGAGCCGACTGTGGCTCAGACCATCAATTTCCAATTGCAAAATATAGAATTTAACTAAATACAATAGGAAAAAGGCTGTAGATCAACACAATATGATCTGAAAAATATTCCATATGCAAGGCCGGGGCCGAGGCATAGGCTGGAGAGGCTCCAGCCTAAGGGAACAGTGAAGGAGGGGGCGCACAATTCATTCAGCTGTCATTCCTAATTGTGTATGAAGCAGAAAGAAATAAGAAAAAGGGGATACATGGCAGTGACTGCACGCCAGATAACTAGATATTAAGGTGTTGGGGAGGTTGTGGGCCCTGTGGCCCTCTTAGTCTAATAGCAATCAGTGTGTGACGGCTGGGGTGGGAGGGATGGAGGGGCGCACTTTTGTGTCTCAGCCTTGGGTGCTGGAGGACCTTGTCCCTGCTCTGTCCATATGGCTTCACAGTAGAGGTTAAAAGTTCAGAGAATTAGATTTAGTAGACCAAATACCTGTGTTCTGCCCATAGGGGCAAAAGTACATGATATTGTCCAAGAGGTTGCAAACAAATAAGATTCTAAAACAAAGAAAGAGTAAGAAGGCAAAATGGTTGTCAATTGTGGCTTTAAAAGTTGCTGAAAAAAGGAGAAAATCAAAAGCCATCGGAGACAAAGAAAAATTTGTCCAGCTGAATGAAGAGTTCCAGAGAATTGCAGGCAGAGATAAGAAAGCTTATCTGAACCAACAGTGCAAGGAAATGCAACCAGCAATGTAACAGGAAAGACCAGAGATCTTTTTAAGAAGATTGGCAATATCAAGGGAACCTCCCATGCAAAAATGGGAATGGTCAGTGTTGCTTGCGAATTTTCGCCTAAGTCATTTTCACATCGAAAATCCCGTTTTCGAATTCGGCAAATTTTCACGAAAATCTTCAGAAATATTTGCGGTTTCGACCAGCAGCGAAAAGTAAAGAAACTTCGCTGTATGCGGACGCTTATGCCCTTATTCGGAAACATTTCCGCAATAATCCGCTGTATGCGGACGCTTATGCCCTTATGCGGAAACATTTCTGCAATAATCCGCTAAATATGCGCATGGGTGAACTAATACATGCGTACATTTCACCTTCCAATGCAGAATTGTATACATATAGAAGGGCAATAATATTTCTGCGCATGCGCAATGATCCGTATAGACGCAGTTACCGCACGCGTAGTTGACTTTGCAATACATACGTCAAATACGCGTAGAGGGCGAAGCTTTGCATAGCGGTACTATGACTATGCGGAAATACGTACGCGATAAACTATGTATTTAATGCAAAAATAACGGGCATTAGGCGAAAATTAACGTGAAAATATTCGATCAAAAATTCTCCTGTCAAAAAGAAATTAGTGCTTTTTTTCGGCGAAAATTTGGCGAAAAGAATATTTGCATTTTCGCTCATCACTGGGAATGGTGACTGACGAAAATGGAAGGAATCTGACAGGAGCAGAAGATGTCAAGAAAAGGTGGCAAGAGTATACAGAACAGCTATACAAGAAGGACATAGAAAGTACTTATACTTTGAACACAGACACTGAACAAGAATCAAGGATCTTGATGAGTGAAGTCAAATGGGCATTAGAAGGTCTTGCTAATAAACAAGGTTCCAGGAAGTGATGGGATTTCAGTGGAACTTCTGAAAAGCTTGCATGAGGATGCTATTAGATTGCTGTGGAAGAGAGTTCCAGATAAGGGATGATGCTTGTGTGAAGTCTGGGATGCGAGCATGAGAGGTGGGGATCAGCTTAGAGACCAGGAGCATTTCTTGAGAGGAGCGAAGGTGACGGGAGGGACAGTATCTAGACATTAGTATGGAGAGGCCAACTCGTTAAGGGCTTTGTAAGTTAGAGTCAGGAGTTTAAACTCGATCCTCTGGGTAAAAGGCAGCCAGTGGAGGGAACGGCACAGTTGGGCTGCATCAGAGGAGCAGGTGGAGAGGTGAATGAGGTGGGCAGATGAGTTTAGAAGGGATTTGAGAGGTGCCAGCCTGTTCTTTGGTAGACCACAGAGCAGGGTGTTGCAGTAGTCTAGGCAGGAGATGATTAAGGCGTGTACAAGCATTTTGGTACCTTCTTGTGTAAAGAAGGGACAAATACGGAATATAATTTTGAGCTGGAAATAGCAGGCGGTAGTTAATGAGGCAATGTGTGGTTTAAAGGAGAGCTCTGAGTTAAGTATAACCCCCAAGCAGCGGGCCTTAGAGTTTGGGGTTATTGAGGTCTACAATTATGGTTGCAATTGGTGGGGGCGTAGATTGCAATGGTGGAAAAATTGAAATTTCTGTTTTACTCATGTTGAGTTTGAGGAAGAGGGAGGACATACATGCAGAAATTGCACATAGACAATTGGGGACTCTATATAGTAGGGAGGACAGGTCAGTGGCTGAGAGATAGATTTGCATTTTATCTCCTTATTTATTTAAATTTTATGCTGAATATGTAATGCAGAAAACTGGTTTGGATGATGAGTCATGCTTGGATTAAAATAGTTGGTAGTTAATCTGACATATGCCGAGGATACTTGTAACGATCAGTGATGTATCTGATAAACAGAACGAGCTCTACCAGCACAATAGTCAGTACTTTATTTAGAGTGTGATCACGCGTGATTTGGTGCACAGTAATATTCCGGAATACGTGCAAGTGATAGCCCTTAGTGACAGGGGCTATCACTAACTGAGAGCATGGTCGTACAGGCAATGTCATTAACAGATCGGTTAGAGTAGGTACAAAGTCGAGAGGCAAAAATCAGAGTCAGTATTCAGGCAAGAGTCGGCAACAGATCAGATTGGCAGAAGTACAGAATCGTAAGACAAGATCAAGGTAAGTATTCAGGCAGAAGTTGGCAACAGATCAGATAGGCAGAGGTACAGAATCGTAGGGCAGAGTAGTCAGAAGAACAGGCAAAAGGTCATACACAATATATTCAATAACAGTATAATATATTCCTGAGCTAACTGTGAATCCCCGGGGTCCTGCCGGATTAGTCACACACGGATCTGACTAAGGTCTGAGAGCTTTCACTGTGAAGTTTCAGCAACAACAGACGAAGAGCAAATGACCCGCACCTCCTTAAATACAACTGGTAAATCCACAGAGCCTCCCAGCAGGTCCAGCCAATCAGAAGACAGGCCGCCGTCAGCTGACCTCCAGGTCAGCTGACACGTCTCCGCAGCCCATAAAGATGCTGGTGTTGCATGCGTGCGTGAGCGAGCCAGCCGCCCTCTATGTGCCTCAGACAGCCCGGACCTCCCAGAGACCGCAGGGAGGCCCGGAGAAACGGCAGCAGTGACCATCATGACGTCAGACGCGGAAGCGGTGGACGCGCCGCCATCCGCCCGGAAGGTAATTCCACCATCCCTGACACTACCCCCCCTCCCTGTGGCATGGACTCTGGACATGCCCAGAATGGTTTCTCGGGATGTAACAAATGAAATTGTTGTTTTAATTCCTCAGCATGAAGATGCTTGGCAGGAACCCATGATCTTTCCTCTGGACCATAACCCTTCCAGTGGACCAGATACTGTACAGAGTTCCGCACCCTACGAGAATCGAGAATCTCCTCAATTTCAAATTCAGGCTCACATCGATCACTATAGGGGGGGGGGGGGAAGGAGAGGAATCCACATGCACAGCAGGTTTTAATAGTGAAACGTGAAATGATTTCACGCCCCTCATACTGGTCGGAAGCGCAACCCTGTATGTCACCTCATTAATTTTTTCACTAATGGGGTACGGACCAATATACCTAGGCCCCAACTTGACTGAGGGTTGCCTTAAGGCAATATGACGAGTGGAGACCCAGACCATGTCACCTGGTGAAAAAAACCCACTCAGGGGATCGTCTTTTGTCCACTTGCTTCTTTTGAACTTCTAAAGCTTTCTCTAAATTAACTTTCACCATGGCCCAAGTTCTTTTTAAAGCTTCTTGCCACCCATCCAAAGCCAGAAAGGGAGAATTACCCACAGGTAAAGGAGAAAACTTAAGGGATCTCCCTGTGACTACCTGAAATGGTGAAAAGCCTGAGGACGAATTTCTGAGATTGTTATGTGTGAATTCTGCAAAAGGAAGGAACTTAACCCATTCATGCTGAGCATCCGCCACATAACATCTAGGGAATTGTTCGAGGGATTGATTCATCCTTTCAGTCTGACCGTTTGTCTGTGGATGGTAACCTGAAGAAAAAGACTGAGTTAAACCAAGTGACTGACAGAAAGCTCGCCAAAATCTGGACAGAAACTGCACTCCTCTGTCTGAAACCACATTCACCGGTATCCCATGCAGCCAGAAATGTGGGTGATAAACAAGTCAGCAAGCTCTTGAGCTGAAGGAAGTATTTTCAGGGGCACAAAATGAACCATTTTCCTAAAACGGTCCACTGCCAGTCTGCCACCCATATAACAGTTATTCCTTCTGAACTAGGGAGTTCTCCCACAAAGTCCATTAAATTGTGAGTCCAAGGTGCTGTAGGTAGAGATGAGCTGAAATTTTCGAAATTTCGAACTGCTTTTATTACGAATGCGAAATTTAACATTACGACCCAAATTCGTAATTTCGTAATTAATTTTCAAATCGTAATTTACAATTTCGTAATCGAAATTTCACTCCCGTAATGACGAATTTCGTGTCTCCAACCGAAATTTTACTGTTTCAGGTTTGTAAGGGTTTCTATCCCTCTAGATGCCTAAAATGAATAGCACAGCCAGCCAGCCAGCCAGCCAGCCAGCCCTCCTCCTCCTCCTCCTCCTCCTCCTCCTCCTCCTCCTCCTCCTCCTCCTCCTCCTCCTCCTCCTCCTCCTCCTCCTCCTCCTCCTCCTCCTCCTCCTCCTCCTCCTCCTCCTCCTCCTCCTCCTCCTCCTCCTCCTCCTCCTCCTCCTCTCTCTCTCTCTCTCTCTCTCTCTCTCTCTCTCTCTCTCTCTCTCTCTCTCTCTCTCTCTCTCCCTCTCTCTCTCTCTCCCTCCCCCCAGAGATCTGTAGTACTTCAAAACCATACTCACATTCATGACATGTCCAGGGATCAAACCCAGGCCAACCACATGGAAGACAGCTATGCTCACCACCATACCACCAAACACACACTAAATAGACTGCTAACCTAAATCTTACTTGTAGACAGTCATATGAGACACATGCTGGGTGCAGGGCTTTGTGATTGGACCATGGACCATGCGATAGAGTGAGGTGCAAAAATGAAATCATGCCTAGCAGAGGATGGTTTCACAATGCTAAATGCTAGGCTGGCTGTGGTGCAATTGGTTAGTGCGTCTGGCTGGTAACAGCAAGGTTACAGGTTCGATTCCATCCAGGCATGTCTTTTCCTTTTGCGTTCAACAGTTGTCCAAACAGAGCCAACAGAGCCCCAGATAGCCATGTAGAGTTAGGTCACAGCTAGCCTGGCTGTGGTGCAATTGGTTAGTGTGTCTGGCTGGTAACAGCAAGGTTACAGGTTCGATTCCATCCAGGCATGTCTTTTCCTTTTGAGTTCAACAGTTGTCCAAACACCGAGCACAAAGTTTTGCATGCGTAAAGTTTTACGCACGCAAAATACCCCATGGGGTTCAATGGCGCAGCGCGCGCACGCAAAAGGAAAAGATATGCCTGGATGGAATCAAACCTTGCTGTTACCAGCCAGACACACTAACCAATTGCACCACAGCCAGGCTAGCTGTGACCTAACTCTACATGGCTATCTGGGGCTCTGTTGGCTCTGTTTGGACAACTGTTGAACGCAAAAGGAAAAGACATGCCTGGATGGAATCAAACCTGTAACCTTGCTGTTACCAGCCAGACGCACTAACCAATTGCACCACAGCCAGGCTAGCTGTGACCTAACTCTACATGGCTATCTGGGGCTCTGTTGGCTCTGTTTGGACAACTGTTGAACGCAAAAGGAAAAGACATGCCTGGATGGAATCGAACCTGTAACCTTGCTGTTACCAGCCAGACGCACTAACCAATTGCACCACAGCCAGGCTAGCAGTGACCTAACTCTACATGGCTATCTGGGGCTCTGTTGACTCTGTTTGGACAACTGTTGAACGCAAAAGGAAAAGACATGCCTGGATGGAATCGAACCTGTAACCTTGCTGTTACTAGCCAGACGCACTAACCAATTGCACCACAGCCAGGCTAGCTGTGACCTAACTCTACATGGCTATCTGGGGCTCTGTTGGCTCTGTTTGGACAACTGTTGAACGCAAAAGGAAAAGACATGCCTGGATGGAATCAAACCTGTAACCTTGCTGTTACCAGCCAGACGCACTAACCAATTGCACCACAGCCAGGCTAGCAGTGACCTAACTCTACATGGCTATCTGGGGCTCTGTTGACTCTGTTTGGACAACTGTTGAACGCAAAAGGAAAAGACATGCCTGGATGGAATCGAACCTGTAACCTTGCTGTTACTAGCCAGACGCACTAACCAATTGCACCACAGCCAGGCTAGCTGTGACCTAACTCTACATGGCTATCTGGGGCTCTGTTGGCTCTGTTTGGACAACTGTTGAACGCAAAAGGAAAAGACATGCCTGGATGGAATTGAACCTGTAACCTTGCTGTTACCAGCCAGACACACTAACCAATTGCACCACAGCCAGCCTAGCATTTAGCACTGTGAAACCATCCTCTGCTAGGCATGATTTCATTTTTGCACCTCACTCTATCGCATGGTCCAATCACAAAGCCCTGCACCCAGCATGTGTCTCATATGACTGTCTACAAGTAAGATTTAGGTTAGCAGTCTATTTAGTGTGTGTTTGGTGGTATGGTGGTGAGCATAGCTGTCTTCCATGTGGTTGGCCTGGGTTTGATCCCTGGACATGTCATGAATGTGAGTATGGTTTTGAAGTACTACAGATCTCTGGAGAGAGAGAGAGAGAGAGAGAGAGAGAGAGAGAGAGAGAGAGAGAGAGAGAGAGAGAGAGAGAGAGAGAGAGAGAGAGAGAGAGAGAGAGAGAGAGAGAGAGAGAGAGAGAGAGAGAGAGAGAGAGAGAGAGAGAGAGAGAGAGAGAGAGAGAGAGAGAGAGGGAGAGAGAGAGAGAGGGGGAGGAGGAGGAGGAGGAGGAGGAGGAGGAGGAGGAGGAGGAGGAGGAGGAGGAGGAGGAGGAGGAGGAGGAGGAGGAGGAGCTGGCTGTGCTATTCATTTTAGGCATCTAGAGGGATAGAAACCCTTACAAACCTGAAACAGTAAAATTTCGGTTGGAGACACGAAATTCGTCATTACGGGAGTGAAATTTCGATTACGAAGGCATCTAGAGGGATAGAAACCTTTGCAAACTTTAAAATACTAAATTTCGTAATCGTAATTACGAAAATTTGCGTAATTTGCGAAAATTACGAAATTTCGATTACTGCTAAAATCGTAATTGTAGTAATTTCGCGAAATTTCGGAAATTCGTAATTAGGTCATTACGCTCATCCCTAGCTGTAGGTACTGGTAAGGGTTGTAGTGTCCCTGCAGGAGCTTGCCTGGAAGCTTTGCTGCGAGCACAAACTAAACAGGACAGTACAAACTCTTTGCAATCTTTTTTTATAGATGGCCACCACACGCAACGGGACAAGAGCTCCTGGGTTCTAGCGATACCCGGGTGTCCTACATTCTTATGACAGTGGAATAATTGCAAAAATTGAAACCGCAAATGGAGTGGTACAAACAGGAGACCCTCCGGTTTCTCCACTGGAGAGTCCTGTTGAAAGACCCCAGAGTGGTTGTCGGATCCTCCTGAGGTTCAGTAGCTGCCACCACTACATGCTCAGGTAGAATATTAACGGGCTGAACTGTCTCAGACTCAAAACTACGGGATAAAGAGTCTGCCTTGATATTTTTGTTACCCGGCTTATAGGTGATTATAAACCTGAACCTAGAGAAGAAGAGTGCCCACCAAGCCTGTCTTGGGTTGAGCTTCTTCGCCCCTTCAATATACTCTAAGTTCTTATGGTCAGTATAAACCGTGATCACATGTTCAGCTCCCTCCAACCAGTGACGCCACTCCTCAAATGCCATTTTAATTGCCAACAACTCTCTATTACCAATATCATAATTTCTCTCTGCTGATGAAAATTTACGAGAAAAAAATGCACATGAGTGCAAACGTCCCTGAGTTCCTGAGTGCTGAGACAGAACAGCCCCCACCCCTATCTCGGAGGCATCCACTAGTGTTGGGCGAACAGTGTTTGCCACTGTTCGGGTTCTGCAGAACATCACCCTGTTCGGGTGATGTTCGAGTTCGGCCGAACACCTGATAGTGTTCGGCCAAACCGTTCGGCCACATGGCCGAACTAAGAGCGCATGGCCGAACGTTCGGCTAGCGCTGTGATTGGCCGAACGGGTCACGTGGTTTGGACCCGAACGCGCTCTGATTGGCCGAACTATCATGTGGTTCGGGTAAATAAATACCCAAACCACGTCATATCTCCGCCATTTGTCTGTGGGTTTAGCTTTGGGTAGGCAGGCAGGGTAGTTCGCGCTCCAGCCACACTAGCCAGGGTCCCCCCAGTCATTGTGTGTCGCTGCTGGGAACAGTAGTACACCGCTCGCTCAGCCACACTATATAGCATTGGGTTTACTGCCACTCTGTGTACCTCGCTCAGCCACACTATATAGCATTGTGTTTACTGCCACTCTGTGTCTGCTGGGAACAGTAGTACACTGCTCGCTCAGCCACACTATATAGCATTGTGTTTACTGCCACTCTGTGTACCTCGCTCAGCCACACTATATAGCATTGTGTTTACTGCCACTCTGTGTCTGCTGGGAACAGTAGTACACTGCTCGCTCAGCCACACTATATAGCATTGTGTTTACTGCCACTCTGTGTACCTCGCTCAGCCACACTATATAGCATTGTGTTTACTGCCACTCTGTGTCTGCTGAGAACAGTAGTACACTGCTCGCTCAGCCACACTATATAGCATTGTGTTTACTGCCACTCTGTGTACCTCGCTCAGCCACACTATATAGCATTGTGTTTACTGCCACTCTGTGTCTCAAAAAGCGTGGCCTTCTCCTCCTGCGCCTCCTCCTGTTCCATCACGTGTGCTGCTGCTGGCCTGGGTTAGCGTTTCTGGTCCCTGTTTATTGAACCTCTCATCTTTATTACATTTATGACTGCATGGCGGCAAAAAGCATTGCTATATCCGCACGCTTTTTGTCCTCATGCAAGGCCTGGGTTGCGTCTCAAAAAGCGTGGCCTTCTCCTCCTGCGCCTCCTCCTGTTCCATCACGTGTGCTGCTGCTGCTGGGTTAGCGTTGCCGGTCCCTGTTTATTGAACCTCTCATCTTTATTACATTTATGACTGCATGGCGGCAAAAAGCATTGCTATATCCGCACGCTATTTGTCCTCATGCAAGGCCTGGGATGTTGTGTCTCAAAAAGCGTGGCCTTCTCCTCCTGCGCCTCCTCCTCTTCCATCACGTGTGCTGCTGCTGCTGCTGGGTTAGCGTTTCCGGTCCCTGTTTATTGAACCTCTCATCTTTATTACATTTATGACTGCATGGCGGCAAAAAGCATTGCTATATCCGCACGCTATTTGTCCTCATGCAAGGCCTGGGTTGCGTCTCAAAAAGCGTGGCCTTCTCCTCCTGCGCCTCCTCCTGTTCCATCACGTGTGCTGCTGCTGGGTTAGCGTTTCCGGTCCCTGTTTATTGAACCTCTCATCTTTATTACATTTATGACTGCATAGCGGCAAAAAGCATTGCTATATCCACACGCTATTTGTCCTCATGTAAGGCCTGGGATGTTGTGTCTCAAAAAGCGTGGCCTTCTCCTCCTGCGCCTCCTCCTGTTCCATCACGTGTTCTGCTGCTTGTGCTGGGTTAGTGTTACCGGTCCCTTTTCCTGGAACCTCTTCTCTGTATTACATTTATGACTGCATGGCGACAAAAAGCATGTTACCTGTGCAAAGAAACATGACATTTTCCACATTTAAAAGACAGTTTTTCCTTTGAAACTTTACAATCAATTTTCTCAAAAACTATAAGCTCTTTTTCAAATATTTTTTCTCCTCTTGTACCCACTCCCAAGGTGCACATACCCTGCAAATTTGGGGTATGTAGCATGTAAGGAAGCTTTACAAAGCACGAAAGTTCGGGTCCCCATTGACTTCCATTATGTTCGGAGTTCGGCGCGAACACCCGAACATCGCGGCGATGTTCGGCGAACGTTCGCGAACCCGAACATCTAGGTGTTCGCCCAACACTAGCATCCACCTCCACGATAAAAGGACAGGACACATCTACATGTCTGAGGATAGGGGCAGAACAGAACAGTGCTTTCAACTGTGAAAAGGCTATACAAGCTTCCTCGGACCAGTTGCAAACATCAGCCCCCTTTTTTATCAGATTGGTGAGAGGGGTGACCACAGAGGAGAAGCCTTTGATACATTTCCTGTAATAGTTTGTTAAACCCAGGAACTTTTGGAGTGCCTTCAAACCCACGGGTTTAGGCCACTTCAAAACAGCAGAGACTTGGGATCCATAGACAGTCCAGTGTTGGAAATAATATACCCCAGAAAAGGGACTTCAGAGACTTCAAATGAACATTTCTCAATCTTTGCATATAAACAATTTTGCCTTAGTTTATTCAGAACAAACTTTACATGCTCTCTGTGTTCCTCAAGATTTTTTTAAAAAAATCAAAATGTCGTCTAAACAAACAACAAACTGACCTAGTACCTCTCTAAAAATCTTGTTTACTAACTCCTGAAAAACCGCAGGAGCATTACACAACCCGAAGGGCATCACTAAATATTCATAATGCCTGTCGGATGTGTTGAAGGCCGTTTTCCACTCGTCCCCCTGTCTAATACAAACCAAATTGTAAGCCCCTCTCAAGTCTAGTTTGGAGAACAGTTGGGCTCCAGCTACTTGTGAAAAAAGATCTTCAATCAACGACAGAGGATAGTGATTGGGAATGGTAATCTTGTTCAGAGCTCTGTAGTCACTACAAGGACGGAGACCACCGTCCTTTTTTTTTGAACGAAAAAGAACCCTGCAACTGCCGGAGATTTGGAGGGGTGGATGAAACCTTTCTCAAGGTTCTCCTTGATATAGTTTTTCATGGCTCTGCTCTGGACTTGAGATGTTATACAGATGTCCCCTGGGAGGCATGGTACCGGGCCTTAAGTCTATAGGACAATCAAATTCCCTGTGAGGAGGGAGTTTATCCACAGAGAGCGGACAGAAAACATCAGAAAACTCGATGTACTGGGAAGATACACCCTCCACATGGACCATGGCAGAACATGGGGTAATTCTCTCTAAACAATTTTTCTGACACTCGGAGGACCAGGGCAGTAGTTGCCCCGTATTCCAATCAATTTGAGGGGAATGTTTGCATAGCCAAGGGAGACCAAGGACAACAGTGGAAGAGGACATCTTCAAAACACAGAATTGTATCACCTCTTTATGCAGAACCCCCACACGACAAGTGAGAGGAGGGGTCTGGGAGAGTGCTGCCTGTTCTGTAGGGGATAATCTTCTATAGCAGTTACATAGATCTGCCTTTCCATGGAAAGGATGGGAATATTCCATTTTAAGGCTAGATCAGAGTCGATAAAGTTTGCTGCTGAACCTGAATCAATAAAATCCTGGGTGGTGTGAACGTGGTTCCCCCATAAAACCGAACAGGGGAACAACACTTTAGAATTTTTGGAGGTAAAACAGGTTCGCCCAGGGTAGTACCTCCTACTACACCTAGGCGGAGAAGTTTTCCGACTTCTTGCTACAGTTTTGCACCAAATGACCCTTCTCCCCACAGTACAGGCAAAGACCCTCTTTTCTTCTCCTAGTTTTTTCTGACTCTGACAATTTGGAAATTGGAATGACCTATTTGCATAGGCTCGTCAGTACTGGCTGTGACTGAGGGTGTGAAAACAACAGCCCCAAGGGGAGAATGAGATCTGTCCTGTTTGTGGTAACGGATCCTACGATCAACCTTAATAGCTAAAGTGATTGCCTCATCTAATGTTTTGGGTTCAGGGTGGCTAATCATGATGTCTGAAACTGCTTCTGACAATCCTGTAAGGAAACGATCCAGCAAATCAAAGTGTTCCCACCTGGAAGACATTGCCCATTTTTCTAAATTCAGATGCATAATCTTCGACAGTATTGTGACCCTGACGAAGATTTTTCAGTTTCCTCTCAGCTGTAGCGGCAATGTCTGGGTCATCATAAATGACTGCCATGGCCTTAAAAAATGCCTGTACAGACGACAAGGCCTCATGGCCGTCAGGCAGATTATAAGCCCAGGTCTGAGAATCTTCATGTAACAAAGTTTTGATCAATGTCACCCTTTGAATTTCAGTGCCTGACGATATAGGTCTCATTTCAAAATAAGACAAACACCTGTTCTTGAAATTTCTAAAGTCTGATTTATGACCTGAGAATTTTACTGGGAGTGACATTTTAGGTTCAACTACACGGGAGGGAGGCAATGATGATGCAGATTCCTGCAAAGTGCGTACAGCATCAGTATTGTTTAACTGTTCGACCGCTGTAGTTAGAGCCTGAACCTGCGCACATAAGGCCTCTATATTGGTCATGGTCTGTTATGTAATGATCAGTGATGTATCTGATAAACAGAACGAGCTCTACCAGCACAATAGTCAGTACTTTATTTAGAGTGTGATCACACGTGATTTGGTGCACATGGTGCACAGTGATATTCCGGAATACGTGCAAGTGATAGCCCTCAGTGACAGGGGCTATCACTAACTGAGAGCGTGGTCGTACAGGCAATGCCGTTAACAGATCGGTTAGAGTAGGTACAAAGTCGAGAGGCAAAAATCAGAGTCAGTATTCAGGCAAGAGTCGACAACAGATCAGATTGGCAGAAGTACAGAATCGTGCGAGCCAGCCGCCCTCTATGTGCCTCAGACAGCCCGGACCTACCAGAGACTGTGGGGAGGCCCGGAAACGCCGCAGCAGCGACTGGCGTGATGTCAGATGCGGAAGCAGGGATGGTCGTAGTCAGCCAACTTCGCTACACTGGAACTACACGTATTTTTACGCAAATACGCTTCGCAAACTACGGCTACAAAATCATAAACTTCGCTACGTTTGCATTCCATAGACTACACATTAAAATACGCAAGCTTCGCGTAGTGCGAATCGTAGTTGATGCGACTGCTTATGCCCTTATGCGGAAAAATTTCCGCAATAATCTGCTACCTGTGCGCATATATAAACTAATATAAGCGTACGTTCCACCTTCCAATGCGTAATTTGTATGCGTATAAAAGAGCAATAATATTTCTGTGCATGTGCAATGATCCATATAGATGCAGTTACCGCACGAGTAGTTGACTTCGCAATACATACGTCAACTACGCGTAGCAGGAGAAGATTCGCATAGCGGGACTACGACTACGCGGAAATGCGTACGCGTAGTTCTTAAACTTCGGCTACGAACTACGACGCGTAGTTGCGTACTACGAAGCGTAGATACACGCTGGCGTAGTTTATGAGCAACCCTGCGTGGATACAGCGGACGCGCCGTCATCTGCCCGGAAGGTAATTCCACCATCCCTGACAATACCAGTCTGATGGCTTAAACTGAGGAAGAATTGAAGAAAATAATCATGAATGTCAAACAAGGAACTTCCAAAGCTGATCTACTGCTTAACATTGAAAAAAAACTTATGTCATGTCATATGCTCCAATGAATAATTTTCAAATTGATGGAGAAAAAGCAGAAGTTGTAACAGATTTCATCTTCCTGGGATCCAAGATATCTGCAGATGGTGACTGCAGCCATGTGATTAAATCTTTCTACTTGGGAGGAAAGTTATGGAAAATTTGGATAAGATACTAAAGCATAGAGTTGTCACCTTATCAAAAAAGATCAGGATGGTCTTCCCAATAGTAACATACAGTATGGCTGTGAAAGTTGGACTATAAATAAGATCATGTGTAGAAAAATTGATGCTTTTGAATTGGCAGAGTGCCTCCGCCCGGACCTCCTAACGCTGATAGGCGTCAAGTCCTGGGGGCGGAGATTAGCAGAGTTACGCATTCCCACTGGGTTACAGAGCTTTGCTCCGTAAACAGCATGTCAGCCACGATCGGAGCTGGCAGGCAGGCTGTCTATGTAAAAATAAAAAAAAACAGCTGCAAATAGTTGTACAGCATGGCGATCTAGTTCAGCTCTGTACAGGGGACAGCTCTGTCACTGAGATGTCCCCAGGAGAAGCTCACAATGCGATCCCTCTCTAGGGATTGGCTCTAAGGGGGAGGGATAATTAAAAAGAAAATAGTAATTTTAACTGCTTGAGGACCACAGGCTTACACCCCCCTAGTGACTAGGTCATTTTTTACAATTCTGCACTCTGCAGACAACAGACAATTGCTCGGCCATCCAACTTACCACCCAAATGGATCTTGCCACCAACAGATCTTTCTGTTTGTAGCATCTGATTGTTGCTGCAATGTTATTTTTTTATTATTATTAATTTTATTGTAGTTTTTCTTTAAATTAACCATTTCAGCCCGCAGGGATTTTTTACCTTATGCATCGGAGCAACTTACACCTCCTATTCATTCGCTAATAACTTTATCACTACTTATCACAATTTATTGATCTATATCTTGTTTTTTTCCGCCACTAATTAGGCTTTCTGTGGGTGGTACATTTTGCTAAGAGCCACTTTACCGTAAATGCATTTTAACAGGGTTAATAAGAAAAAAATGGAAAAAATTCATTATTTCTCAGTTTTCGGCCATTATAGCTTTAAAATAATCCACGCTACCATAATTAAAACCTATGTGATTTATATACCCGTTTGCTCGATTATTATACCATTTAAATTTTGTCCCTATCACAATGTATGGCGCCAATATTTTATTTAGAAATAAAGGTGCATTGTTTCCGTTTGGCGTCCATCACTATTTACAAGCTTATAATTTAAAAAATGTTTGTAGTATACCCCCTTAAAATGCATATTTAAAAAGTTCAGACCCTTAGGTAACTATTTATGTCTTTTTCTTTTTTTTATTGTAATTTTTTTTCCCAATTAAAAAATATATTTGTGTAATATTTTGGTGTGGGACATAAACAGTTTATTTTTAATGTTGTAATATGTGTAAATTGTATTGTAAAAAATGTGTAGCTGTAGTTTTACTATTTGGCCACAAGATGGCCACCTTCGTTTTTGTTTACCCTCCTTGTACTTCTCGCTAAGTGGAAGTACAAGGGGATGCGGAAATCTGTCCGGGCAGAAGAACTGAAGCCTTAGAGGTGAGCGCTTCGGTTTTTCTGCGGAGGAAAGGGATCGGTGATTGGGAACCATGTTCCCTTTCACTGATCACAGGGGGACACAACTAGGATGCGGGGGCACGCCCGCGACCAAGGGCGGGAGCGCGTCCAAGCGCGGGAGCGCTGCAGAGCTGCTGCCCGGACGTGAGCTTCACGTCCGGGCGGCGAAAATGGTGAAATACAAGATAAAAAATTATCTCCTAGGAGAAAAACAAGTTAATCGCATATGGGCCAGAATGTTCACTAGAAGAGTTGATACTGCTATTAAAACTTAAATAGTTTGAACATATAGGACCTATGCAATTAACTTTTTCTCCTTAGTTTTCTCCTTTTAACCCCCCTGGCGCTAAGCCCGACCTGTGTTCGGGCTCCGCTTTGTGTGCTGACAGTGGTAAGTCCCGAACACAGGTTGGGCTGGCTAAAAATACAGCGCGCACTGTCTTTCTGGGTTCCGCGCGCAATCAGCACTGCACAGCGGGACCCAGGCTTCTCCCTCCCTCCCGTCGGAGTCCCCATTACCTCTTTGATCTTCCGGGAACCTGGCGGCCAATCAGTTACATGGAGCGGCGGTGCGGTGTGACGTCCCGGGGCGGGGGCAGGACTCAGTATTAAAGTGGACCTGAAGAGCCCTCGCCCTGTTTGTATATTTTTTTTATCGAAACAGCACCACCTAGAGACCTGTTAGGAGAAAGCAGCCCACAAAACAACACAGTATATATATATATATATATATATATATATATATATATATATATATATATATATATATATATATGTATGTATGTATATGTGTGTGTATATGTGTATGTGTATGTGTGTATGTATGTGTATGTGTGTGTGTATGTGTATGTGTGTATGTATGTGTATGTGTGTATGTATGTGTATGTGTGTATGTATGTGTATGTGTGTATGTATGTATGTATGTGTATGTGTGTATGTATGTATGTATGTGTATGTGTGTATGTATGTATGTATGTGTGTATGTGTGTATGTATGTGTATGTGTGTATGTATGTGTATGTGTGTATGTATGTATGTGTATGTATGTATGTGTATGTGTGTATGTATGTGTATGTATGTATGTGTGTGTGTGTGTATGTGTGTATATATATATATATATATATATATATATATATATATATATATATATATATATATATATATATATATATATATATATATATATATATACATACACACACACATATACATATATACATATGTACACACACACACACATACACATACATGTGTATATATGTTAGTGGTTCTAATTTCTCCTCATTTGTCTCTAATCACAAGTTATGATTTGATCTCTCCTCTGTGTCTCCTGACTGCCATGGCAGATATGGCAGATGAGCTCATTTGAAAGCACAGGATGACAAACAATATAGCCAATTACTGTTACCAACCTCTGCCGGGATTTTGACTACTCTCTGCCTGCATTATTTGTACAGTTTCACAATTTTTAAAGTTTACTCATAAATTTAATTAAATCAACAAATTTGTGTTCCAGTCTTTTATTTATATGCAGAATGTCTACCAGGCTTTTATTCTGACATATATTTTAGTGAGTTATGACTTAAGAATTGGAGGCCTAAAATTCTTGGAAAAAATGTACTGCTTTTGACTCCAGACCGAAATGCACCGCCAGGGAGGTTAAGCCAGCAGCAAGCAAGAAAATACTCAAAATAACTTTTATAGTACTTTGCAACTGAAAAAGTACCAAAATGTAGGTGACAAAGTCCTGAAAAGGTATTTTAAATAAAATATGAAAAATTATCTTCTAGGAGAAAACTCAGGAGAAAACTCAGGAGAAAAAAAGTTAATTGCATATGGGCCATAGTCCAAATGCCTTTTTAAACCACCAGCTAGCAAGAAAATACAAGAATTGTGCCACCTTTTCACCTACTTATTGGTACTTTTTTTTTTTTTTTTTTTGTGCAAAGTACTGAAAAGATGCTTAAAAGAGACTTTTAGTACTTTTTCAGTTTCAAAGCGCTGAAAAGTAATTTTAAACAGGAGGTGAAAATGTGTCTCCTAAGAGAAAAAACTTAGGCGAAAAAGGGAATTGAATAAGGTGCATGATGAGAAGGTCAGATTCTTTGGAGACATCTTTAATGCTTTTGGAAAAACTGAGGGCAAAAAAAGAAAGAGTACGGGAGAGACTAAGATGGATAGACAGCATATGTGAAGCTAGGAATATGTCAATATGCAACAGCTGAAAGTAGACAAGACAAGACAAGACAAATAACATTTATATCACGCTTTTCTCCTGGCGGACTCAAAGCGCCAGAGCAGCAGCCAGTAGGGCGCGCTCTATAGGCAGTAGCAGGGTTAGGGAGACTTGCCTAAGGTCTCCTGCTGAATAGGTGCTGGCTTACTGAACAGGCAGAGCCGAGATTCGAACCCTGGTCTCCCATGTCAGAGGCAGAGCCCTTAACCATTACACCATCCAGCCACTTAAAGTAGCCATGATTGACAGACATCTGGCGTGCAGAAGTACATATGATCAGGAAGAGTTGGAGTTGACTAAAAGAATAAGGGAGTTGACTAAAAGAATAAGGAAGATGACGCATTATTAGGCCTTTTGTTTTTTCCCCCTTTTGTGTTTTCTCAAAGCTAACTGATTCTACAATTTGAATTTAAAGTGAACTTACATCTGTCTGCATGGCAATATACTAAAGTAAATGTGTGTTTTTTAGTAATGCTAATGTATTCAATTGGTTATAAAAAAAAATATTTGCTACTTGTAACAAGCACATGGACTCTTGAGCAAAAAGACTGGGCTCTGAGTAAGGCCCGGTCCACACCTGCGTTTTCTGACAAAACGGAACGCAGTTGCGGATCCGTTCCGGTCCGTTTGCATCCGTTCGCAATCCGGATCCGGTCAGGATCAGTTCCATTTGCATCCGGATTTTCATCCGTTCTGTACACGTTTTGAATCAGTTTCTGTTTTTTAAAGAGATAACATACAATATTAATACATTGGGTCTGGAAGGTCTGGAGAAGCACTGGGGTCATTGTTGGAGAGAGACTGCTGTCTGGACATCATCCTTGGAGAGGGAGACTGCTGTGTGGACCATGGATCCAGTGATTTTGTACAGCTTTTGGCACATGTGCCGGCGACACGGGTGGGTGGACCACTCGTGGCAGGGGCACGGGTGGGTGTGCCGGCCACTCGTGGCAGGGGCACGGGTGGGTGGGCCACACATGGTAGGGGCACACGCACGGGTGGTAGGGGCACTGTTGGGTGGGCCACACGTGGCAGGGGCACATGTGCCGGCGACACGGGTGGCAGGGACACATCGTGGCAGGGACACGGGTGTGTGGGCAAGGTGAAACCCACCCCAAGCAAAGAAAACACAGATGCTAACCACTACCCCCCCCCCTCCCAAATTATTGCTGTCAACATACCATGTTTGCTTTTTGCGGCCCGGCTCAGGTCCTCAAACCCCTCCACGTACACCCTGGCAATCGCCTCCCAGAGCTTCCTGCACAGCCGTGCATTGCTGTGGTCTGAGTTGCCCTTGTCCCACAGGGCAGGCCGAGCCTGCACCTGGACAATGAGGTCCCCCGTGGAGTACGTCCTCAGCTCTGCCATGCTGCTGCCTAGCCACTCCAGAACGAACTGGGAGCTGTCCCAGTCCAGCAACGTGTCCCAAAATGGCTGCTAGATCATAGAGAGGCACAGGAAGTGGGGTACAGACGTCCGGATTTATAGTCAGTGTGAAGTCAATTTGCATTTTTCATTACTTCCTGGTGTGCTGGAAAACTGTCCGGATCAGTTCCGGTGGCGGCGACGTTCCGCAAAAATAGTGCATGTTGGAAAAATCCGGAACGGAGGAACGCAATCTGCATCAGGATCCAGACTAGGTGGAACGGACGAGTGTGTACGGATCCATAAATTTACATTAAACTCTTTCTCGTCCGTTCCGTTTGTACAGTATACGTTCCGGGTCCGGAGAAAATGCTAGTGTGAACCGGGCCTAAGGGCTGAGACACCCTGCAGAACTCTTTACTGACCATCAGTGTTGTGTCTGCATATTTTAAAATACGCTGCCATTGACATGCATCAAAAACAAATAAAATTGTGGCAAAATTGCATCTCATTTGATTTTATTTTTTTTTAATCATGATTGCTGCGACTCTTGCCACAATTTTACCACAATGTTAATGTCAAAGGGAGCATTTTTTTTTAAAATGCAGATGCAGTCAGCAAAGCGCTCTGCACTGTGTTTCAGCCCTAAACCAGATTAGCTATCAATGGAGACTTTTGCAAGAGAGATTTCACTTTTCAAATGCAACAAAATGTATATAAGTGCTACAAAAGAGTTTTGTAAAGTAAAGTTTCAAAAAAAAAAATCTATATCATTTTGCAGCAATCTGTGAATTTGCTTAACTGATATGTTCAAATTTCACTTCTCTACAGTCTTGACAACAGCATTTTGTTTCCAATACAGGTCATACACAAATTCATTCTGCAAAGGCTACAAATCCTTGTTAAGGTACGTAAAGACATGCAATAATTGTTGGCTGAAATGGTCAATGACCGTTTCAGCTGAAAATAGAGTGTACACATTGATCCTGCCTGGGTGTTGGGGGTTGCTAAGGATGCAACCACACCTTACACTGGAGCAGGATTGATTGCAGTGTTCTTTCTATCCCCCCTCATGCAGGAATATGCTCCATTGTGCATTGATCATCATCCCTATGCCCCTTCCACAGCAACAGAATGCATCACTAGCCCAGAGGCTAGGGATTTGTCTGTACAGCATCAATCCATGATTTGTCACCTGAAGGACTGTTTCTCCATTCCTGACAAGAGGCAATTTTACTCTTTTTTTAATTAACAGTTTGGTTAGCCTAGTAATTACACTAGTCTTTGAGGGCCTGAGCCCACTGATGCAGTTGTATCCGCTTCTGTCCGCTTTTCAGCATCTCTAACATTGCGTCAGTGGGCTCATTCCCTAACAGATCCAGCTTATGTTTCCTGATAAAACCCTTTTTAAAATGGCCATATTTTGTAAATATAAATAATAATATGTTGAGCAGACCAAAACATTGTTTGTTTAAATACCTACACTATAAAGAGCTGAAAGAGAAGTTTTTTTTTTTTTTTTTTTTTACTAGTGCAGCTAGATTTTTTGCTTTAAGAGACATCTCTGTCTATGAAACCCAATGTTAAAAGTGCTATTTTGAGTGACATCTGTGGTGTACTTTTTTTTAAATATCCCAAGATGCTTTGCATGCTTAATAACACTGGTGAGACAGTGCATCCTGTATTAAATATGTATTTCTAAAAACACATGCTTTAAGCACTTAAAATAATACTAAGTATTGCTTTGTAAATTTATAAACATAAAAAAATAAATCAAATAAAAATCAGCCACTTTGTAATACATGAAACAGCAACATCTGAAATACCTTTTCTCCTTGAATCCTTGTGATTTTTCTACCATGTGTCATACAAGAGTAGCGCCTAAAAATAAATAAATATTATTATGATTTATATAGTGCCATCATCATCCTTGGCATGATACTTTATTTATTTTAATATTTACTCATGACCCTAAAGCATTTTATTACTTGCTTGTTTAGTTGCTAAAATAGTTAATGTTCCTGTGCTTTGGCAATAGTCATATAACTGCAAATGGAATCCCCCGCCCCCAAAAAAATCTCAAAAGAAAATAAAGTCTCTCAGATGTTTACCTAATCAATATTTTTAATATGTTGTTGTTTGGTTAACCATAGATGGTTGCAGGCTTTTATGCACATCTTGTTCACAGTTCAGGCTGTGGCACAACAGAACATTCTTATGTGTGTTGTCTAAACAAAAGTGACGCAACATTCATAAAGTATACTTTTTTAGTTGGGATCATGGCAAATTATTGCCTACTTATAGGCCTTCATTTGCTTAATATGGGTTGAAACATACACTTCAAACAGATCCTACTTTGCCCTGCCTATCTTAAATTACCAGTGTTTGCATTTTATAATTAATTTGTGCCTTGTCTATCTCAATATCTAATTCACCCAATAACTATTATTTTCTAAGCATTTAGATTCTGTTCTTTTTTTTTTTAAAACAAATTTTTTATTTTTCTCCCAACAGTTGAAAATACAGGAAAAGCACAGTGTTTGGAACAGACAGAACAATTACAAGTTATGCGTTGCTTTAAGCCATTCATTGCAAACAGTTGTATGTTCCTTGAGTTATTCAAACGCCAAGGCTTTTATCTCCCATATCTCTTCCCTCCCCTCCCCCCATGCCCCCCCCTCCCTTCCCCCCCCCCCTCTGTCATCTCGGGGAACCTTCCTTTGATTTTACAGTCGTCTAAGTTATGTCCAGTCGACCCAAGGACCCCTGCAAGTGCTCCGTGAGATACCATTTTGTGTACTTAAAGTGTTCCATTAAGTTTCTGATCTCGTTGTCATTAAAGGATGCAAGAATAAAGCTTTTCCATTTTTTGAAGAAACTGGCTGTTTTCTTGTCTTTGTGTATGATTGATTCCAGCTTGTCTTGGTTATAGAGATGTTGGAGTTCTTCCTGTACGTCCCACACAGTGGGAATACTTGGATAGATCCACTTATTAAAGATGACCTTACGTGCTGCTATAATAATCAAATGCGCCAGCTTACTCAAAACCGGTTTAGTTGCCAAGGTAGGATCAGATCCTTTATTTTCGACATAATTGAACAGGAGCAGAAGCGGGCATGAATTGAGTTGGATGTTACACACTCGTCTAATGTAAAACAAGACATTATCCCAGAATATCACTATTGACGGGCAGGACCACAGGCAGTGAGATAAATCAGCGTTCTGCAGCGAACACTTGGGACACCTTGGTGAGTAATGCGCAGGGGGTGACTGATATTTTATGTTAAAGAGACTCCGTAACAAAAATTGCATCCTGTTTTTTATCATCCGACAAGTTCCAAAAGCTATTCTAATGTGTTCTGGCTTACTGCAGCACTTTCTGCTATCACAGTCTCTGTAATAAATCAATGTATCTTTCCCTTGTCAGACTTGTCAGCCTGTGTCTGGAAGGCTGCCAAGTTCTTCAGTGTTGTGGTTCTGCTATGAACTCCCCCTTTCAGGCCCCTCTCTGCACACTGCCTGTGTGCTATTTAGATTAGAGCAGCTTCTCTCTTCTCTCTTATCTTTTACAAGCTGGATAAATCGCCCTCTGAGCTGGCTGGGCTTTCACATACTGAAGAATTACAGACAAGGGCAAAGCTGTTTGCAGGAGAAAAAAGAGCAGCCTGAAACTTCAGTGCATGAGAACTGCAGGGAGAAAGAAACACAAAAATGATCTCTTGAGATTCAAAAGGAAGGGTGTATACAGCCTGCTTATGTATGGTTGTATTTTCTATGTGTGGACATACTGTACATCAACCTACTTCCTGTTTTGGTGGCCATTTTGTTTGTTTATAAACAAACTTTTTAAAACTGTTTTTAACCACTTTTAATGCGGCGAGGAGCGGCGAAATTGTGACAGAGGGTAATAGGAGATGTCCCCTAACGCACTGGTATGTTTACTTTTGTGCGATTTTAACAATACAGATTCTCTTTAAAGGCATATTTTGCCCTATGTATCAATTTGAGCTGCGATTCCCTCCAGTTTTCCCCTGGAACCAGTTTATGTACTACCCTGTAACCCTCTATAATTTTCGCTTCTATGTTCTCAACTGGGAAGTCTTTCTTCCATTTGGAAAAGTTGTGTTGAGCTTTGGTCTCTATATCTATCTCCTGTAATTTGGCATGTATTTCGGATAGTGACAGTCGAGATCGATGGGGGGATATAAAACTATCGAAAGAATCCAAGGTTGCTATAGCCTGAATGTCCTTGATTTTACTATGGACATATGACTGAAGTTGGCCGTAGTATAAGAAATGGCCTCTTGGCATTCCAAATTTTGCTCTAATCTCTAAAAACGTCAAGAGTCTCCCCCTGCGCAAATCACACATCTGTCCAAGATTCTCAATCCCCCTATCCAACCAGGACAGAAATCCCCCATGAGAAAGACTGGCTGGGAAGCCTGGGAGGCCCCACAGTGGCATGTATTTAGAAATTTGTTGAGGTGTTGCATATATTTTCCTGAGAGCTCTCCAGGTCATAACCGTGTCTTTTATAACCCTGCTGTTTTTGTGCTTAAGGGGCATGTCTTTTTTGGGGGGGGGTGTAGTAAACCAATCAAGGACTATGGCTCAGAAAAGGATGCCTCGAGGGAGTAGTTTGAGTACAGGCTAGATTTATTTATCCAGTCTCTCACATGTCTGGTCAAACAGGCCAGGTTATATCGATGGATATCTGGTATCGCCAAACCTCCCCACATTTTAGGGAGTGTCAACTTGGTGAGGGCTATTCTTGATTTTTTACCCCTCCACAGAAATCTAGTAAAGGCCCTGTTTAATTCTTGTATATCTTTGTGCCTCAATAGCAAGGGGATGGTTTGCAAAGGGTAGAGCAGTCTACCAAATGAGACTGACTTAATTAGAGCCGCCCTTCCTGATAGATTAATTGCCAAGTTTTCCCAGCTAGCTAGTTGACGTATTAGGTCTTTGATTAGTGGACCATAATTAAGAGAGTAAAGCATATTTGAGTCTTTGTGTATTTTTATACCCAGGTAAGTGACCACCGAGCTAACTTTGACTGGAATGTGCGTCTTAGTATGTCTAGGAGCGCACGGGGATAGATATAATAGTTCAGACTTAGCTACATTTACCCTAAAACCACTGAATGCCCCTACCTCATAGATCACTTCAAATACTTTATCCAGCTGGGTTTCTGGATTGTCTAAAAATAGCAAAATGTCATCAGCGAACATGGCTTGAGATATCGTTTCTTCCCCTATTTTTATCCCCTTTACCTTTCCCTCCAGCATCTTGGTTAAAGGCTCCAGTGCCAGATTGAATAACAAGGGGGATAGAGGGCAACCTTGCCTAGTGCCTTTTTGTAGTAAAAACTCCTCTGAGAGGAATCCGGGGGTATAAACTCTGGCTCTAGGATTAATGTGCATCGCTCCGATCAGTTGTCTAAGTCCCCCCTGTATATTCATTTTGTCTAATATTTTCTCCATCCAGCTCCAGCTGACATTATCGAAGGCCTTTTCGGCGTCGATTAACAAAAGAGCATACGCTTTGCACGACTTGGGGTAGGCTCTGACATGATCTTGGGCTATTAGTACCTTTCGGATATTGGCTATAGCGGTACGGTGGCGGACAAAGCCCACCTGATTGGGACTCACAAGTTTGGGGAGTAAATCTGCCAGTCTATCGGCCATTATTTTCGAGAGGATCTTGAGATCCTGATTAATTAAGGAGATAGGGCGATACGAACCTGGTTCCAAGGGATCTTTGCCATGTTTTGGAATCAGTTTAATGTAAGCCATGTTCGCTGATGATGGATATTGCCCTCCCCTAAGGATCTTATTAAACAAGGAAACAAGATATGGGGCTAATTCCTGTTTCAAGATCTTGTAAAATTCAGGGGTGAGCCCATCTGGTCCCGGGGCCTTCCTATTTGACAAAGCTTTAATTGTGGCACATACGTCTTCTGATGTTATGGGTGCATTTAAGGCCATTAATTCCTCCTCCGACAGAGAAGGGAGAGAAATACTATCCAACCAGTGTGGGGTTAAAGATTGATGGGATTGCGTAATGGATTGTTCATATAATTTTTTATAGAATTTACCAAAAAGAGAGTTTATAGATTTGGGGTCGTTTAGGATCTGGCCTGACGGAGATCTGAGACCGGTGATCACTGTGCTCAAATGCGGAGGTTTCGACATTCTCGACAAAAGGCTCCCCATTTTATTCCCATACTTATAAAAGTATAAGTCTCTATATGATTTTAAATATCTCTCTCTAATTTTGTAATCTGTGTCTGATTTCTTTTTTGCTGTCATCCACTTCAAGCGTAATTCTGGGGTAGGATTGCTCAGGAATGCTTTGTGGGCCGAACGCAATTCCTCCATAGATGCTATATATGCTTCATGTGATTTTTTCTTTTTCCCTGCTACATAGCTTATTATTCTCCCCCTGAGTGTCGGTTTGGCTGCTTCCCAAAATAAAAATATATCTTTTATGTGTGCGGAGTTGTCATCTTTATACTCCCACCACCATTGTAGCAACAATTGGGCAAAACTTTCATCCTCATATAAGTATGAAGGGAACCGCCAAATGATGTCCGTACCCTTGGGGATTAATGTAGAGAATGTCAATTGTATGGGAGCATGGTCAGAGATCACCAGGTCCAGAATCTCCGCCTGGAGTATCTGGGACATCACTGAAGGGGAAACAAAGAAGTAATCCAAACGGGACCATACATCATTAGGTATAGAAAAGAAAGAGTATTCCTCGCTGTCTGGGTGCAACGCTCTCCAGCTATCACACAACCTTGTGGATGATATATAATCAGCTAACATCTGAGATTTAGAATTGATGGACTTACTAGCAGGTGTTTTCCTAGATCTATCTTCTAATATATTTGCCATGGCATTAAAGTCTCCCCCTTGAATTATTTTGATATCTCCCAGCAGTAGAATCTCCTGTCTGATCACATCATAAAATCGCTTATCCTCATCATTAGGTGCATATACATTAAACAATACTATATCCTCACCAGCCAGGCGCAACCTGATCCATAGCCACCGACCTTCCCCATCGCATTTGTGGTCAATGACCTGTCCCTGCAGGGATTTATGAAGTAGAGTTATCACCCCAGCTTTGCGTCCCTGAGCTGGAGAACCAAACACTTGACCCGCCCAGGATTTAGACATAAATTTAAATTGATCTTGTGATAGATGGCACTCTTGAAGCATAGCTATATCAGATTTGAGCTTCTTTAGGTGGCGAAGCACTATAGAGCGCTTACCCGGGGATCTCAGCCCTTTAACATTCCATGAAGTTATCTTAAGTAACATAGGTATAGCGTGTCACGGATCAGGTTAGCCGGCTGGCTACATTTCACACTTACTATATAACATGACAACTTATATTCACTTCCGAGATGACAGAGCCCTCCCAAACCCCACCCCTTATCCCCCCTCCCCCCAAATGACTTGGAGCGTAACCGGGGAGCTAAACTGCTCCTAGAAACCCCCATGAATATCAACGGCTGAGTCAGTTGGGGATAGAAAAGGTAACTAAAACTTAAAACGAAACAAAGATAAACAAAGGCATAGCTACTTGACTCCACTTCTTCCCTGGACGTCTTCCTCCTCTGAGTGGCTCCAAGTCGGTGACCCATCCAGTGTTGAATCCTTAGCTGTGAGTGGTAATAAGAAGCTTCATCTCTCATCAGATGCCGTATAACCATGAAAACGAGGCTCTGAAAACAAGGATTATCAAACTATAACTGTTAACACTGAGAGATGTGCTAATTTCAATGTGGCAGCGCCCCCTGTCGGCCGATTATAAGCAGTGTAAAGAGGAAAACTTTGTTTTTCAATCTGGCTCAGTGCTGTTTCTTCGTAGAAATGTGAGGGCCTCAGTTACTGAATGGAAGACATGCGTTTCATCTGCATCATCTGTGATTCTCATTATTGCAGGATATTGCAGCGCAAATTTCCACTTTTTTTCAATGCATAATGCACAAGCTGGGTTGAATGCCTGACGCTTCTTAGATACTTCAGCTGAGTAGTCATTAAAGATTCGAATCTGCGTATTTTGATGCTCCAACGGGTGATCTAAGTCTCTATATGCCCGCAGTAACTCATTTTTCTCTGCAAAATCTAAATATCTAGCTAGGACCAGGCGCGGGGGACGTTTATCGGAAGGGGGTCGCGGGGGACCCACTCTGTGGGCTCGTTCCACTTTGCAGCCTCTCTTGAACCCCAGCATCTTGGGGAGTCAAGAGAGGCTTGAGAAGTCATAGTTTCAGGAAGGCCCACCACCCTTAGGTTATTGCGCCGTGATCTATTTTCTAGATCTTGCAGCTTTTCTTGCATTAATTTATGCTCAGCTCTCATTTTTTTTTCCTCTTTTGCTTCTTTGACCCTTTCGTATTCTATCTTTTGTATGCGTTCCTCCGCCTGGTCTAGGCGTTGGTCGTGAGCCTGGACTTTAAATTTTATTTCCTTGAGTGAGTGATCTATGGCGGCCTGGATTACTGATTGTAACTCGGGTGCCAGCTTCTCCACTACCGCTGCGGCCAGGGTCTGGTAATCTATGCTCCCACTCCCTCCTTCACCTGGATTTGAAGTGTAGGTGTCCTGGGATAGGGCTCCCGCTGGTGAGCAGGGATGATCTGGCTCTCGCGCAGTGACATGTGGCTGCGTAGGCTGTGGAGAAGAGGGTGCGGCGGCCATATTGGGCACAGCTTCCTCCGCGCTGGGTGATTGTTTCGCCGTGGACCGCGTCAGATACCGGTCCATGAGGCAGGCGATTGGCGTCCGGGGGGTCTGGCCGTCCCGATCGGCAAGTGGCAGCAAGCGGGGGCGCTTTTGGTGGTCTGCGGATCACTGGAGGGAGACACGGCTAGCGGAGCTCTGCCTTCAACCTGCTTCCATCCAGGCGCCGGAACCGGAAGTCTAGATTCTGTTCTATAAGCCATCTTCTTGCTCCCCTACCCTCTAGTCACATGATTTTAAATGATTAAACATGTCTATTGACACCTTTATTTTGAACTATGCAGTGGCAATCACATAGCCACTTCTGTTCCATGGTGTTCCTCAATTCTGAGAGTGGCTAAGTCATGTGGTTTTCTGAGAGGAGAGACAGAACCCAGTGGCTAGAAATCTGTAATCCATAAATGATCTCAGATTACAAGTTTATATCTTTATATGGTTACTCTACTCTTCCATGAACACCACAATCAATTTATTGAATATTTACCAAATATAGTTTATAAGTGTGCACAGGAGAAGGAGAGAGAGGAGAGGAGACCGACACTGCAGTCAACTGTTTATTCCATAGTGCAACAAAATGACAAGCATAAAAACACAATAGTGCAAACATGCAACATACCAATCTGGGCGGTAGTGTGGGTGATGGTGGGTGGGTGCTTGGCACTGTATGCCTTACGGCCATTTCGCACAAAAATACACTTCCACGGAGGCTCTAATGAGCCTCCGTGGAAACGCATTTTTGCGCGAAACGGCTGTAAGGCATACAGTGCCCAGCACCCACCATCACCCACACTGCTGCCCAGATTGGTATGTCGCATGTTTGCACTATTGTGTTTTTATGCTTGTCATTTTGTCGCACTATGGAGTAAACAGTTGACTGCAGTGCCGGTCTCCTCTCCTCTCTCTCCTTCTCCTGTGCAGCATATCGCTATCCTATTGATCAGAGCACGCAGTCACAGCTATTCAGTGTGAGAGACATTGTGGGTTCTACCAGCTCCCCACTCAAGAACACTTCCCTGCTGCAGTGCCAACCTAACAACCTCGCTACCCAAATAGTTTATAAGTGTTCCTGCCTCCTAAACAGAGTTATGTGCTTATTGCACAAAGAGCAATTTGGTCATTGTATTAGTGTTACCAAGTATAGTCTACAAGAGTGGAAGAATACAATCTTTTATTACAATGAAGCAGCAATTTATTATGCATGTCACGTAAAATGAGTGTCACTTAGCACAGTATACTTTAAGATACGGCAACACATTCCCTATGCTTAAAATAAGCACTCCTGCATAATAGATATTCTGCTTTCAATAAAATTGAGACAGAAGACTTTCTTTGACATGTTTCTAAAAGCACTTTGAAAGTTAGACAAATCTGACTTTAAACAGAATAATTTAGCTGGGTAAGGGGATGTAATAAAATAAGTTACGGAAGTTGCTACCGTACATGTGCCACCACTTTCCATACTGTAACCCGTCCCTTTCATACAGGAAATATGCAGGCACTGAATCACACATGCAGTTTCAGCCTTTGTGTTGAAAGTCCAAAGAGAGTAAAGTTGATGGTGGTGGCTGGATGGTGTAATGGTTAAGGGCTCTGCCTCTGACATGGGAGACCAGGGTTCGAATCTCCGCTCTGCCTGTTCAGTAAGCCAGCACCTATTCAGCAGGAGACCTTAGGCAAGTCTCCCTAACACTGCTACTGCCTATAGAGCGCATCCTAGTGGCTGCAGCTCTGGCGCTTTGAGTCCGCCAGGAGAAAAGCGCTATATAAGTGTTTGTATTTGTCTTTTTTTGTCTTTGATGGATATATAGCAACACTTTTATTAGAGCCACAGCAAGATGGCTGTGCATAAATAAATGCCTTCAAACTAATCTCCTAGAGCAAAATTGTAAATAAAAGTGGGCCAAATTTTTACGTAAAAGACTTATAAAATCATACAAAAATCAATTACTTCAAGAATCATGTGGTGAACTGAATTTTTGAAATGTGGTTTCTCCATTTTGAGGTTGATTCATCAAATAGCAGTAATATTACCATGTAAGCCATCGCCGGCAGATTGTAGTGATCCTTGTTAATGATGCGGCAGTAGGGGGGGAAAGTCACCTTCCTGCCATTTCCCCGGTGGTCTGCGCTCCCCTCCACTCTGGACGGCATTCCCGCTTGCTCTGACATAAGTGCCGGTCCCGGCTTGATGACGTCCTCAAGCCGTGACCCGGAAATTACCGTCAGTATGAGCGGGGATGCCGGCCAAAGTGGAGAGGTCCACAGCAGCTCATTGCTGGAGCCTGGGAGGTGATTAAAGGCTGCTGCATACAGGGGGGACACCTGGCCACACAGTGGGCATGATGCCCAGTTAGCCACAGTGGGGATCCGGCTGCCTGACCCCTGCCAAATGCCCCCCCCCCGCCGCATGCAAAATCGACTGGTCCCTTAAGGGGGGTTAGGCAGCCAGTCCCCAAATGGTTAAAGTGAACCCAAGGTGAAAATAAACTGATGAGATAAACAATTGTATTTATTCTTCTACTCTTTTTTTTAGATATCCCACGGTTTTAGTTTATATTCAAACATTTACACAGTAGACAATGTTTTATTGTCTCTGCTCAATGGCAATTCATTGAGTGTCCCAGAGTTAAAATACATGAATAATTAAAATTTTTCTATCTCTCCCCTGCCTTAGAAATTGTATTCTGTCGGGAAAACTTTTATGGCTGTCATTTGCTTATCAGTGAGGCTTACTATAGTCCTGAGAAGGTACCAACAAGACATAAGCTGTCACTTGCAATGTGAATACTTTCTCTATTGATTTCAGCACCGGTGGTTTGCAGACAGTGGGGTCTTTATGACCTTGGGTCTTAACCAGAACACCCCACAAGGAATGACAGGCCATGGGCCAGATAGGTGACTGGCTACCTTGCTGCCTAGTGCCCACCAGTTCACAACCCCTCGGATTGGCCCACCAGTGATGAAGAAAATAGGAGAATGAACGTACAGTGTAGGAAGGAGACAAAGAGAAAACTGATAGGAATAGCTGGCAGGTAGGGCTTGTAAGCTCGATTGGAAGGTAAGGACTGACAGGATGGACTTCAAGGTAGGACTGGCAAGTTGGACTGGAAGGTAAGACCGATGGGATGGACTGAAAGATAGGACTGGTGGGACAAACTGGAAAGGTAGCACTGAAGGGATGGAGTGGGAGGTAGGACTGACTGACGGAACAGATTGGCGACTGGAGTGATTGACTCACAGGACAGACTATACTGTGTGACAACATGCTGCGGCTGCAATGGTGACAAAACCGAGATGGCCTGAATGGAAGACAGTTCCTGGTGAATAACGTATGTTCGCATCTGTAGGCGAACACATGGCATTTTTGACCCACCCTCTATATATCATCATGGAGCCAAACTTTGACCCCTTACTTCACAGTTAGCAGACACATAGCAGCCAATCAGCATACCCTCTCTCCTGGACCCTTCCATCCACTATAAAAAAAGCTAGCACGGCAGCTATCTTAGGCTCATTCTAAAGCTGCCATGTGAGTGAGAGCCAGGAGAGAACTGCTGGAGATAGGAAAAGCGTTAGCTAGGCCTGTGTTCTTGGTCCTCACTGACTTGCTTTGAAAGCACCCCAAATAGCCCTTTTAAGGGCTGGTACATCTGTCTCTTGTTTTGTTGTTTTTTATTGCATTTCTGTATGTGACAGTCCAGCCCACTCACATCCAGAGCTGTGCACACTACTGCTATTGTTGCCACATTAACTTGCATTCACAGTACCACTCTAGTGCAATATCTGTCACTGTATTTTGATTGTACAATTGCATTTCTCTGTGTGTGACTGTCCAGCTCACTGACCAGATCACTAAAAAATAACAGGCAGAGGCAGAGACAGGCCACCCTGCAGGAGTTGTCGTGGTTGTGCTACTGTGATTTCCTGCAGCCCTAGAATAATTCCCAGTGTTCAGAGGGCATATATCTTGAACTACCCAAATTCTGAGGACATAGTTGATTGGCTTACACAGCACACCCAATCTTCTAAAGTTTCCACTTGGAACCTTGATGCCCTATCCTCCTCCTGCTCTGATTTGGGCACCCCACAAGTTACCACTCAACCAGTGGCCACCACCACTAGCACCACAGCCACTTAACTTGATGTGTCAGAGGAGTTATTTATACCTCAGTTTGAGGAAATGAGTTGGTCTGTAAGTGTGAACGGGCCTAACCCTTACACTACCTGATCCACGTGCACACACATTTTAAAGCAGCACTTTATTCCACAAATGTAGGAATGTACTGTGATTTCTGCCCTTCAGCAATTAAAACACGACTGTTTCAACTGCATAATTTTTGGTGTGACTTTTGCCGTAGATCCCCCTCCGGCATGCCACAGTCCAGGTGTTAGGCCCCTTGAAACAACTTTTCCATCGCTTTTGTGGCCAGAAAGAGTCCCTGAAGGTCTTAAAATTTGCCTGCCCAATGAAGTCTATGGCGGGTTGCGCAGTTTGCCTGTTCGCAAACTTTTACAGAAGTTCCGGTTTGCAAGCCCAAAATTTGATGTTCGGGCCAGCTCTAGTGACAAAACCAGACCATGCATGCACCTGGTGGGGCAACATGAGAACAGCATTCACACCTTCTCAACAGCAGAGCTTGGGGAATGATGTTGGAAGAAACTGCAGCAGTAAAGGAGTGCAGCAGTAAAGGAGTTCAGCTCTGGGATGTGCAGGTAGTGAGTCTAAAAAATAGAAAAACGGTTTACGAAAGAGTTGTAAGTTCTCTTTCAAAGGATTAAATCCATGTCTTTCAACTGAAAGTATATCATATATTGTTAGAGCTGCTAGCAACTTTACAGCTGCTTACTTCTTCAGAGCATTCAATGTGCTTAAGGACACTGATTAGAAAAAAAATCTGATGTTTGTAACGCACAATGGGCCTGATGCAATTCACTTTTTCTTCTAAGTTTTCTCCTAGGTGAATTTTCACATCTTCTAAATAAAATGCCTTTTAAGACACCAGCAAGCAACAAAGTACTCAGAATCATTTTTACAGTATTTTCTTACCTACTTTTTATACTTTTTCAATTGCAGACTGCTGAAAAGTTATTTAAACAGAAGATGAAAAATTATCTCCTCGGTGAAAACTTAGGAGAAAAATTCAGTTGCATCAGGCCCAATGTCATCAAAAGAATAGTCGTATGCATAACTGAACCTGATTTCACATCTGTTTAAAGAGACACTGAAGCGGAAAAAAATATGATATAATGAATTGGTTGTGTACTATGAATAATTACTAGAAGATTAGCAGCAAAGAAAATATTCTCATTTTTATTTTCAGGTATATAGTGTTTTTTCTAACATTGCATCATTCTATAATATGTGCAGATTACGCAACACTCAGCATTCAAAATGAGTCTTTCAGAGCAGTCTGTGAAGTAATGACCTCTCCTCTGGCAGAGAAAAAGTAAATAGTTCAATAACAGTTGAGGTAATAAAAGTCAGAAAACAGCCCTCTCCACGACTTTGAAAGTCGCAGAGCTTAATGGCTTTTTTCCATAGAGATAACAACTGGAGTTTCTTAACTCTTCCTGTACTGTAAACAATTAGACTGATGTATCTGATCTTAATGTTTTATTTCTTAGCTGTACTACACATACAAATCATAATATCATAATTTTTTTTTCGCTTCAGTGTCTCTTTAAGCTCTCGTGAATTGCTTAGGCTAAATGTCCACCACAATCTGTAAATCGGTGGTATACCCTTCAAGCAAATACAAATGATAAGATGCAGGGATTTTTTTCCTTATTATTAGTATTATAATGTATAAGATAAGGGAAAGAAAAAAAAATCTCAGAATCATACTATTTGTATTTGCTTGAAGGGTGTACCACTAATTTAGAGATTGTGGGAGAATTACTTAAAGCCATAAATAATTTTTTAATTTTGGTTTCCAGGAGAAAATCCAGACAGAGACTTAACTACTGATGGAGCAGCAGCTTCAGATGGGCCTAGGGCTATTTAAACTTCTCAACCTAATGTCATCCAATGCAGAGCCCTGATCCAGAGCAGGTGTTGGAGTGAGTCACAGTGGCTGAATTGCAATGGGGGGAGAACATGGTGGTCAGATCACACTTGTTACATTATCACTGGAAGGTGGACTTCCTTGCTGTGGAAATCACAATGGGGGGTGGTGGATGGAGGTGCCCCACATGAGTTGTGGTTATGCCTCTGGGCAAATTTGGGACCAGTGACTTATCTAGAGGCAGGCATGGCGTTGTAGCACCCATTGCATGAGCCATGCCTTCCCCCTCCTACCTCATGCTGCACCACAATACTGGGGATGCCTTTTAATACCTACATTTGGAATGGGGGGTTATAGTGGGGGAAACCTTTCATCACTTATACTGGGGGGATAACTTATACAGGGGGACCTCTCTCACTACCTATATTGCGAGGGAGGGCCACTTATACTAGGAGACATCTCGCACTACCTATATTGGGAAAGCTAATAATACTGGGGGTACACCTGCCACTTCCTATACTGCGGGGCAATTTGCACTGTGTGACATCTCTTACTACCAACACTGAGGTGACACCTCCCATCTCCTATACTGGGGGGCGACACCTATCACTCTCTATGGTAAGGGGGTTTTTATACTGGGGATAAACCTCTATCTATACAGGGAGGGAATGCTCCTGTGCTCCACCCAATCCCTCTTGCTTCTGGGCTCCCGACGCCACACACTTTTCTGCCTTCCCTGGGTAAACTGCTGTATTTGTGCTCAAGTGTTCCTACTTCCAATGCCTATATTTTTCCCTTTCTACCCCCTGCTGGACTTCTCAGCAGTTAACACAGGCTGACCAGCTCTCTGTCGCTCACAGTCCTCCGTTCTGATTACACTGTTTCCCTGCTGGTTTTCTTTCAGTGTTTTTATTTTTACACTGTGACAAAACGCGTAAAAGCCGCCGCGGGTGCTCAGAGCAAGGCGACTGTTTCCGCGTCCAATGCGGCGGATTCCGCATCTGACGTGGCGGTTTGCACGCATAGGCCTACATCGGTCAGCATGGCGGAACGCGGAGAAACAGCCGCATGCCCGGATAGCGGTGCGGCTGGTTCCACGCCCTGCACAGCGGATACATTGCAAGACATGTCTGGTGTGGCTGGGACTGATAGTCCACACAGATTCAGAAGGACGCGCGTGAAGAGGCAGAACTTTTATGACAGCCAGAAGGGTGTCAGCTGACCAAGCCGGTCAGCTGACAATTCAACCATTTCTGATTGGTCCAGCACTTAGGGGAGGCGCTGGAGAGCGCTATAGTATATATACTGGGTGCTGGTCATTACTCTGGTGTCTGGCGTTGCGATCACTACGTGGTAGCACTCAGACCTTGTCAGTATCTGTGATATTTTCTGTGTTATTACTTCAGGCTAGTTCCAGGGTGTTGATGATCAAGGAACTCACACCCAAGACTAGGGAAAACTATATGTGCTAGCTCTCAGACCTTAGCTAGATCCGACAGTGTGCCAGAACCGGCTGGAGCTGGAATCCACACGGAGTCAGATTCTTGATAGCTTAAAGTACTAATTGCATTGTTTATCTGTTATGACCTTCTGCTTTCCTGACTACTCTTCTGATCTCTGATTAGGTACTTCGCTATATCTGATACTCTGTTGCTGTACTCTGCTTGTCTTAAGCTGGCCACCAACAGTCCAATTTCTAGCAAAAAATCGTTCGAGCGATCAGAAATTCTGATCAGATTGCTTGTAAATAATCTCCATTGGTGGACACAATTGATTATGAACGAGTGAAAAGAATGTCGCCCAAATGAATTTTCGTCGATCGAAAATCTGTATTTTCCTGGTGGTCGTGATAGATAGGAAGAAATGATTCGTTAGTTGATGGTGTAGTTAACGATTTTTCGTCCGATCAGAATTTCTGATCGCTCGAACGATTCTTTGCTAGAAATTGGACCGTTAGTGGCCAGCTTTGGGATTCCGCATCGGTCTCCTGTCTTTGTATCTGATCTGTCTGTCTGTTGCCGACCTGGCCTGTCTGACCTCGAGAACTATCTTCCCTGTTTGGAGATAGTTCACAGACCTGTCAGTGACACTTCACCATTGGTGCCACTCACTCTCTGGTCCTTCCCACTCTCAGCCTGGCTCCGCCCCTTGGGGAGCATCAGACCATTGGAAGGAACCTGTTTTCTGAGCAGTATCTCTTACTGCCGGGCACCCTCTATACGGGTGCTTCCCTCAAAGTATTACTGTTGCACAAACACTCATATTACTCAGGTGTCCAGAGGTTAGAAATATATCTGATTATCGGTGATACTGCAGATCATCAATAATCGGGTATATATCTGTATTCTCGGTGATTCTGCAGATCACCGATAATCAGATCCTCTCTGTGTTACACCGATCGTTACATACACATTCATTATGTCCTGTTTTCCCATCTTCATACTGGATTGTTGATATTTATTACTGCATTCATTATTTGTACTTTGATAACCTATTATGTCAGCAGTTTGCCCTTATAGATTATTTTTTGTTGCTATAAATTCATTTAGCCATAGTTACTGGTAGTTATTTGTTTATATAATTAGTTATTCGGGTTCATTTTTGTATTGTTATGATTAAGCGTGATTGATTTTGGAGTTTCCCACCCCACCTTGTTTTGTATGCCTCTTTTTTTTTTATATATATTTTAGGGGTGATTGGTGAAGTTCATATTTTTGGGTGACTGGTGCATTACATATAGCCAGGGTTGATTGGTGATGTTATATGGGGGGTTGATTGGTGCATTTCATATGTGATTGTTTGTGCTGGTTTATAATTCAATGTGCAAAAAACGTAAACAAGCGTTATTTGAACAATTTCTTCAACAAATATTAATGTTAGCCCTCAACTTGGTCTAAGTTTTCATTTTTCAGCCCACTGCAAGCACTGAAAAATACCGAACTGTAGGTGAAAAAGTGCTGTGAAAATTATTCTGATACATTTTTGCTTGTTGGTGACTTCAAAGGCATTAAGTATAAAATATCTCCTAGGAGAAAACCTATGAGAAAATCCTGTCAAGGACAAGTGAGTTTTTGCCTTATGTATAAAATAAAGTGTTTTGAGGATATTGTTCCTGGATTCCTTTCCATTAAACAAACTTGAAGTGAAAATAAATGATTGTATCTATAAATCCTATATACAGTCATAGCCGAAATTGTTGGCACCCCAGAAATGTTTCCAGAAAATCAAGTATTTCTCACAGAAAAGTATTGCAATAACATGTTTTCCTATACTCATGTTTATCCCCCTTTGCCTCGATTCACTAAGCTTTATCAAACACTTTATTGAACGTCTGATAGTTTACCTTATAAGTAAAATTAATTATTGAATTCACTAAGGTGTTATAGATTTATTGAATGTTTTATCGATAAACATTCAATAAATGTATAACACCTTAGTGAATTTAAAATTAGGTTTTACTAGACTTACTGGACTTCCTTACTGTGGAAATCACAGTGGGGGGTGGTGGAAGGACTAGAATTTACTCATGAGGTACATTATCAAATGTTCGATATAGTGTTCGATAAAGCTTAGTGAATCGAGGCCCTTTTGTCTATTGGGAAAAAGCAAAAAAAGGGAGGAAAACAAGCAAATTGGACATAGTGGGCTCTATGCACAAAACTTCTAATAAACGACTTATTTATCACCTATTTGATAAAAAATAACCTTTCAGCACACTTACAAGCAAACTAATGACTCAAAAGGAAGTTTTTCCTGATGTAATCAACTTCATTTAAGTATTACTTTTCTTACCTTAATTATATTATATTTTTGATCTATGGGAGATTAAAAAAGTAACACAAATAAGGTGAAAACAGAGGAAAACAGGTGAAAAGGCTGTGTGAATCATGCCCAATGTCACACAAAAACTCCAACAATGGTCTGGACAAAATTATTGGCACCCATTCAATATTGTAAATAAATAAGATTGTTTCAAGCATGTGATCCTCCTTTGCCCACACCTGGTACTTGCTCCAGGTGAGTTTAATTTAAAAAGCACACCTGAAAGCAGATAAAAAAGGAGAGAAGTACACTTAGGCTTTGCACTGTGTGTATGTGTGTGCCACACTAAGCATGGACAACAGAAAAAGAGGAGAAGAGAACTTCTGAGGACTTGAGAACCAAGATTGTGGAAAACTATCAACAATCTCAAGGTTACAAGTCAATCTCCAGAGAACTAGATTTGCCTTTGTCCACAGTGCACAACATTATCAAAACGTTTGCAACCAATGGAACTGTAGCTAATCTCTCTGGGTGTGGATGGAAGAGAAAATTGATGAAAGGTTGCAACACAGGATAGTCCGGATGGTGGATAAGCAGGCCCAAACAAGTTCCAATTCAAGCTGTCCTGCAGGGTCATGTAGCATCAGTGTCAGCGCAAACTATCCATCGACATTTAAATGAAACACTATGTGTAACGATCGTTGTCAGCCAGAACAGATTTTCCGATTACTGGTGATCTGCAGTATCACCAATAATACAGATGTTATACCTGATTATGTGGTTAACTGCAGAATCACCAATAATAAAAGTATAGCAAGACAAACAGGATACAAAGATGTAAGATGGTGTTTGGTGCAACAGTAAATATAGATGGAGATACCAACTGTCCAGAGGAGCTGGTGAAGGGGGTATCTCTAATCAACACAGTAATCAGTATTCCAGCCACCTGGAGACTCAGAGGAGTAATGATAGGTTCACCTGAGGAGCGGGTGATGCTCAGTAAGACAATGTAGCGAGATCACTCGAGTAGCGAGTGATTTCTACTGTACTACAACAGGTGATCTCCTGAGGGGCGGGAGATGCAAACAGCATATAATGATAGCTAGTCACCTGAGTAGCAGGTGATTAAGACTGTACTGCAGCTATCAACCTGAGGAGCAGGTGATTCTGACTTTACTGCAGCTATCAACCTGAGGAGCAGGTGATTCAGACTATACTGCAGCTATACACCTGAGGAGCAGGTGATTCCTAAACTGAGAACCCCTCACCAGGACTAGCTCCCTGGTGAGGGCAGACGAGTCAGACAAGCAGGTTTGGCAACACACAGACAGATAAGGTACAAAGGCGGAAGACAGAATCAGAGTGAGGGATAGCCAAGTTGGCAACTGGATCAGATAGGCAAAGGCACAGAATCACAAGACAGAAGAGTAGTCAAGGCTAGCAGAGGGTCATAACAAATAATACAATTCAATTAATACTTTAAGCTATGAACAGAATCTGTCTAAGTGTGGATCCCCAGCTCCTGCTGGTCCTAGGCACACTTTCGGATCCGACTATGGGTCTGAGTGCTAACACATAGCATATGCAACAGCAGAGGAGGAACGACTGACAGGCCTGTTCTATATATACTGGGAGCACTCCTAAGCACCCCCCAGTCACTCAGCCAATCAGTATCAGTGCTGGAGTCAGCTGACTGGCTGATCAGCTGACTCCCCTTCTGCTTGCAAGATCCTGTCTGTGCGCGCGCGTATACCTCAGTCTATGTGCGACTGAAGGAGCAGGCAAAGTTCCACCATGCGACCATGCGGCGAAAGACGCTGGCTGAGACGGGGAGACAGCCGCCATGCCACTCGGCACTGCAGCGGCTTCCTCCTCATTCCCCACAATCCCAGGGAAAAATTCCATCATGTATCCGCGCGGCGGAAACTGCCGGTTGAGACGCGGAGATAGTCGCCATGTCACTCTCTGATGCAGTGGCATCTCCGCAATCCCTTACACTATGGCAGGAAACCCAGGAGGACCCCACTGCTGCTGACACAGGGACATAAAAAACCAAACTACAGTTTGCCAAAATGTACTCGAGTAAGCCAAAATCCTTCTGGGAAAAAGTCTTGTGAACAGATGAGACCATGATAGTATAGCAGCGGCCTTAAAAATTCAGGAATCCACCTGGAGTCCTGGACCCTGTTGGTGGTGGCGGAAAAGGCAGTCAAGCGGCCTTTAGGCAGAGATGCTGTGTGGGGACTGACTTAGTCTTCAGGCGGGCAGTAGCCCTCCGGGATCGATGCCTCATTCATTTTGATAAAGGTGAGGTATTGAACACTTTTGTGACTTAGGCGACTTCTCTTCTCAGTGACAATGCCTCCAGCTGCGCTGAAGGTCCTTTCTGACAGGACGCTTGAGGCAGGGCAAGACAGAAGTTGGATGGCAAATTGGGACAGCTCTGGCCACATGTCAAGCCTGCACACCCAGTAGTCCAAGGGTTCATCATCGCTGCTCACAGTGTCTACATCCACACTCAAGGCCAGATAGTCGGCTACCTGCCGGTCCAGGCGTTAGTGGAGGGTCGATCCGGAATGGCTAAGGCGAGGCATTGTACTAAAAATTGTCCGCATGTCCGACATCACCATGAGATCGCTGGAGCGTCCTGTCCTTGCCTGTGTGGACATGGGAGGAGGATTACTGGCAGTGGTACCTTTGCTTTGTGGTGTGACATCACCCTTAAACGCATTGTAAAGCATAGTAGTTACCAGCTTGTTCTGCAAGAGCTGCACCCTTTCTGCCTTCTGGTGAGTTGGTAATATGTCCACCACTTTGTGCCTATACCCAGGGCCGGATTTGTACTTTTCACTGCCCTAGGCCCACTGTCACCAACCGCCCACCCCCCCCAACTAAAGGTGGAATTTAAAAAGATACAATTTAACAAACAGATCGACTACTGTTGATGGCGCCAATCGACTAGGAACAACTGTTGTATCAATCAATTTTTTGGATCAATTTCATTAGAGATAATTGATTTAGCTACTTTTTTTCACTGTTGTGAACACGATCAATCGAAGTAAACTATTGATCGTGCCCACAAACGGTAAAGAATGTAACTAATTGTTTATTGTATCGTTAATGGGCACCCTAACAGCATCTTGACCAATTACAAATGACCAAAATTAGTAAAATTTAAAATGTAAAATTAACTGCACAATATATTCAAATAAATACTCATGAATAAAATCATAAACATATTTGAAAAATATTAATTTGCAATAATTAAATTACTGTTGGAGAGCACATTATCCCATAGTAAAACCAGCCATTTTCTGTATGAAATACAATGTCCTATTTGGTGCCCCAGGCAATGCAACCTGTTTCATCCCACACATACACCAGATATTATTGACATGCACATAGTGGTTAGCGCTCTCGCCTTGCAGTGCTGGGTCCCTGATTCAATTCCCAGCCAGGGCACTATCTGCACGGAGTTTGTATGTTCTCCCCAATTCTGCGTGGGTTTCCTCTGGGTATTCTTGTTTCCTCCCATATCCCGAAAACATACAGATAAGTTAATTGACACTACACAATACATATATAGACATATGATAGGGAATAGGAACAGCTAAGTGACAAGACTATATACTCTGCCATTAAAAGTCGGCGTTATATAAATACTAAATAATAATAATCCACCAGTGACATGCAGAAGTAACCACTAATAAGCATAGTAGCTCTGCGCCTGTGCAGTCCGCTCCGGCCCACGTGGCGGTGATTGACAGCGCCGGTCACGCAGGCGCAGTACAGAGCGACCTCCAGGTCGCTCTGACGTCATCGCCGGGGACCGGGTCGGAGCGCCGGCGAACGACTGAAGGGAGAGCTGCGGCGAGGAACGTGCTGCGAGCTTGGGGCTGGAGGAAGCCCCCGGTAAGTAGCGCTTATTTTATTTTTGCCGGACAACTCCTTTAACCACTTCAGGACCACAGTCTTTTCGCTCCTTAAGGACCAGAGCCTTTTTCTCCATTCAGACCACTGCAGCTTTCACGGTTTATTGCTCGGTCATACAACCTACCACCTAAATGAATTTTACCTCCTTTTCTTGTCACTAATACAGCTTTCTTTTGCTGCTATTTGATTGCTGCTGCGAGTTTTAGTTTTTATTATATTCATCAAAAAAGACATGAATTTTGGCAAAAAAATGACTTTTTTAACTTGCTGTGCTGACATTTTTCAAATAAAGTAAAATTTCCTATACATTTGAGCGCAAAAGTTATTCTGCTACATGTCTTTGATAAAAAAAAAACAATTCAGTGTATATTTATTGGATTGGGTAAAAGTTATAGCGTTTACAAACTATGGTGCCAAAAGTGAATTTTCCCATTTTCAAGCATCTCTGACTTTTCTGCGCACCTGTCAGGTTTCATGAGGGGCTAAAATTCCAGGATAGTACAAATACCCCCCAAATGACCCCATTTTGGAAAGAAGACATCCCAAAGTATTCAGTGAGAGGCATGGTGAGTTCATAGAAGATTTTATTTTTTGTCACAAGTTAGCGGAAAATGACACTTTCTGACAAAAAAAAAAGAAAAAGAAAAAGTTTCCATTTCTTCTAACTTGCGACAAAAAAAATGAAATCTGCCACGGACTCACTATGCTCCTCTCTGAATACCTTGAAGTGTCTACTTTCCAAAATGGGGTCATTTGTGGGGTGTGTTCACTGTCCTGGCATTTTGGAGGGTGCCTAATTGTAAGCACCTCTGTAAAGCCTAAAGATGCTCATTGGACTTTTGGCCCCTTAGCGCAGTTAGGCTGCAAAAAAGTGCCACACATGTGGTATTGCCGTACTCAGGAGAAGTAGTATAATGTGTTTTGGGGTGTATTTTTACACATACCCATGCTGGGTGGGAGAAATATCTCCGTAAATGACAATTGTTTTATTTTTTTTACACACAATTGTCTATTTATAGAGATATTTCTCCCACTCAGCATGGGTATGTGGAAAAATACACCCCAAAACACATTATACTACTTTTCCTGAGTACGGCGATACCACATGTGTGGCACTTTTTTGCACCCTAACTGCGCTAAGGGGCCCAAAGTTCAATGAGTACCTTTAGGATTTCACAGGTCATTTTGAGAAATTTTGTTTCTAGACTACTCCTCACGCTTTAGGGCCCCTAAAATGCCAGGACAGTATAGGAACCCCACAAATTACCCCATTTTAGAAAGAAGACACCCCAAGGTATTCCGTTAGGAGGATGGTGAGTTCATAGAAGATTTTTTTTTTTGTCACAAGTTAGCGGAAATTGATTTTAATTGTTTTTTTTCACAAAGTGTCATTTTCCGCTAACTTGTGACAAAAAATAAAATCTTCTATGAACTCACCATACTCCTAACGGAATACCTTGGGGTGTCTTCTTTCTAAAATGGGGTCATTTGTGGGGTTCCTATACTGCCCTGGCATCTTAGGGGCCCTAAACCGTGAGGAGTAGTCTTGAAACGAAATTTCTCAAAATGACCTGTGAAATCCTAAAGGTACTCATTGGACTTTGGGCCTCTTAGCGCACTTAGGGTGCAAAAAAGTGCCACACATGTGGTACCGCCGTACTCAGGAGAAGTAGTATAATGTGTTTTGGGGTGTATTTTTACACATACCCATGCTGGGTGGGAGAAATATCTCTGTAAATGACAATTTTTTGATTTTTTTACACACAATTGTCCTTTTACAGAGATATTTCTCCCACCCAGCATGGGTATGTGTAAAAATACACCCCAAAACACAATATACTACTTCTTCTGAGCACGGCGATAACACATGTGACACTTTTTTGCAACCTAGGTGCGCTAAGGGGCCTAACGTCCTATTCACAGGTCATTTTGAGGCATTTGGATTCTAGACTACTGCTCACGGTTTAGGGCCCCTAAAATGCCAGGGCAGTATAGGAACCCCACAAGTGACCCCATTTTAGAAAGAAGACACCCCAAGGTATTCTGTTAGGAGTATGGTGAGTTCATAGAAGATTTTTTTTTTGTCACAAGTTAGCGGAAAATGACACTTTGTGAAAAAAAAAACAATACATATCAATTTCCACTAACTTGTGACAAAAAATAAAATCTTCTATGAACTCATCATACACCTAACAGAATACCTTGGGGTGTCTTCTTTCTAAAATGGGGTCACTTGTGGGGTTCCTATACTGCCCTGGCATTTTAGGGGCCCTAAACCGTGAGGAGTAGTCTTGAACCCAAATGTCTCAAAATGACCTGTGAAATCCTAAAGGTACTCATTGGACTTTGGGCCCCTTAGCACAGTTAGGCTGCAAAAAAGTGTCACACATGTGGTATCGCCGTACTCAGAAGAAGTAGTATAATGTGTTTTGTGGTGTATTTTTACATATAACCATGCTGGGTGGGAGAAATATCTCTGTAAATGACACATTTTTGATTTTTTTTACACACAATTGTCCATTTACAGAGAGATTTCTCCCACCCAGCATGGGTATGTGTAAAAATACACCACAAAACACATTATACTACTTCTCCTGAGTATGGCGATACCACGTGTGACACTTTTTTGTAGCCTAGGTGCGCTAAGGGGCCCAACGTCCTATTCACAGGTCATTTTGAGGCATTTGTTTTCTAGACTACTCCTCACGGTTTAGGGCCCCTAAAATGCCAGGGCAGTATAGGAACTAGAGTTGAGCCGAAATTGTCGGAATTTCGCATTACTAAAATTACGCATGCGAAATTTGCGATTACGATGCGAAATTACGGTAGCGTAATTGCCATTAAAATCGTAATTGAAAATACTGTAAGCGTAATTTTCAACGCGTAATTTCGCGTTTCGTTCATGCCGTAATTTCGCATTAAACGCTACCGTAATTTCGCGTTAAACCGTAGCGCTCTGTATAATATAAAAAAGCCGCCGACTTTAAGGGTTAATAGCAAAGCCCCCTTAAATGCTAAGAGCCTCAAATTTGGAGAATATATTAAGGAGATCAGGAGGAATAAGAGGAACATTTTTTTTTTCAAAAAGACCTTATAGTTTTTGAGAAAATCGATGTTAAAGTTTCAAAGGAAAAATGTAAACATTTAAAAACCCGCCGACTTTAACGGTTAATAGCAAAGCCTGCTTAAAGTTTAGGAACACCAAATTCCCAGGGTATATTAAGGGGATCAGTGGGAATAAGAGGAAAAATTTTTTTTTCAAAAAGACCTTATAGTTTTTGAGAAAATCGATTTTTAAGTTTCAAGGGCGAAAATGTCTTTTAAATGCAGAAAATGTCAGTTTTTTTTGCACAGGTAACAATAGTGTATTATTTTCATAGATTCCCCCAAGTGGGAAGAGTTTTACTTACTTCGTTCTGAGTGTGGGAAATATAAAAAAAAAAAAAAACGACGTGGGCCCCCCCCTCCCAGACCTCTTTAACCCCTTGTCCCCCATGCAGGCTGGGATAGCCAGAATGCGGAGCACCGGCCGCGTGGGGCTCCGCACCCTGACTATACCAGCCCGCATGGTCCATGGATTGGGGGGTCTCGGAAGGGGAGGGGCAGCCAAGCTTTCCCCTCCCCCTCCGAGCCCTTGTCCAATCCAAGGACAAGGGGCTCTTCTCCACCTCCGATGGGCGGTGGAGGTGGAGGCCGCGATTTCCTGGGGGGGAGGTTCATGGTGGAATCTGGGAGTCCCCTTTAAAAAAGGGTCCCCCAGATGCCCACCCCCCCTCCCAGGAGAAATGAGTATAGAGGTACTTGTACCCCTTACCCATTTCCTTTAAGAGTTAAAAGTAAATAAACACACAAACACTTAGAAAAAGTATTTTAATTGAACAAAAAACATAACCACGAAAAAAGTCCTTTAATATTCTTAATTAACCATTAATACTTACCTGTCCCTTTAAATAAATGATCCCTCGCAATATCCTTGGAAATTTTCTATCAGTTACAATGTAACAAAGTTATTACAATGTAACAACTTTGTTACATTGTAACTACGCCGCACCCGACGTCACTCACCGCCGCCGCCGCCGCCGCGTCTGTGCTGCAGGACCCGACAGAGCTCTGAGCTATAGCTCAGAGCTCTCTAAGCATCTTTGTATTTGGGCTCCAAGGAGCCCCATTGGTCCTTAGCAGACCAATGGGGTTCCTTCTGATTTAAAGGAACCCCATTGGTCTGCTAAGGACCAATGGGGCTCCTTGGAGCCCAAATACAAAGATGCTTAGAGAGCTCTGAACTATAACTCAGAGCTCTGTCGGGTCCTGCAGCACAGACGCGGTGGCGGCGGCGGCGGCGGTGAGTGACGTCGGGTGCGGCGTAGTTACAATGTAACAAAGTTGTTACATTGTAATAACTTTGTTACATTGTAACTGATAGAACATTTCCGAGGATATTGCGTGGGATCATTTATTTAAAGGGACAGGTAAGTATTAATGGTTAATTAAGAATATTAAAGGACTTTTTTCGTGGTTATGTTTTTTGTTCAATTAAAAGACTTTTTCTAAGTGTCTGTGTGTTTATTTACTTTAACTCTTAAAGGAAATGGGTAAGGGGTACAAGTACCTCTATACTCATTTCTCCTGGGAGGGGGGGGTGGGCATCTGGGGGACCCCTTTTTAAAGGGGACTCCCAGATTCCACCATGAACCTCCTCCCCAGGAAATCGCGGCCTCCACCTCCACCGCCCATCGGAGGTGGAGAAGAGCCCCTTGTCCTTGGATTGGACAAGGGCTCGGAGGGGGAGGGGAAAGCTTGGCTGCCCCTCCCCTTCCGAGACCCCCCAATCCATGGACCATGCGGGCTGGTATAGTCACGGTGCGAAGACCTACGCGGCCGGTGCTCCGCATTCTGGCTATCCCAGCCTGCATGGGGGACAAGGGGTTAAAGAGGTCTGGGAGGGGGGACCCCACGTCGTTTTTTTTTTTATATTTCCCACACTCAGAACGAAGTAAGTAAAACTCTTCCCACTTGGGGGAATCTATGAAAATAATACACTATTGTTACCTGTGCAAAAAAAACTGACATTTTCCGCATTTAAAAGACATTTTCGCCCTTGAAACTTAAAAATCGATTTTCTCAAAAACTATAAGGTCTTTTTGAAAAAAAAATATTTCCTCTTATTCCCACTGATCCCCTTAATATACCCTGGGAATTTGGTGTTCCTAAACTTTAAGCAGGCTTTGCTATTAACCGTTAAAGTCGGCGGGTTTTTAAATGTTTACATTTTTCCTTTGAAACTTTAACATCGATTTTCTCAAAAACTATAAGGTCTTTTTGAAAAAAAAAAATTTCCTCTTATTCCTCCTGATCTCCTTAATATATTCTCCAAACTTGAGGCTCTTAGCATTTAAGGGGGCTTTGCTATTAACCCTTAAAGTCGGCGGCTTTTTTATATTATACGGAGCGTTACGGTTTAACGCGAAATTACGGTAGCGTTTAATGCGAAATTACGGCATGATACGGCTGTAATGCGAAAATTACGTGAAAATTACGCTTACGCGAAATTTCGCGAAATCCTTCTTCATTACGATTATGTACTTACGGCCATAATCGTAATTACACTAATTACGCGAAATTTCGCGAAATCGTAATGAGGTCATTACGCTCATCTCTAATAGGAACCCCACAAGTGACCCCATTTTAGAAAGAAGACACCCCAAGGTATTCCGTTAGCGGTATGGTGAGTTCATAGAAGATTTTATTTTTTGTCACAAGTTAGTGAAAAATGACACTTTGTGAAAAAAACAATAAAAATCCAATTTCCACTAACTTTTGACAAAGAATAAAATCTTCTATGAACTCATCATACACCTAACAGAATACCTTGGGGTGTCTTCTTTCTAAAATGGGGTCACTTGTGGGGTTCCTATACTGCCCTGGCATTTTACGGGCCCAAAACTGTGAGTAGTCTGGAAACCAAATTTCTCAAAATGACTGATCAGGGGTATAACCATCTGCAAATTTTGATGACAGGTGGTCTATGAGGGGGCAAATTTTGTGGAACCGGTCATAAGCAGGGTGGCCTCTTAGATAACAGGATGTTTTGGGCCTGATCTGATGGATAGGAGTGCTAGGGGGGTGACAGGAGGTGATTGATGGGTGTCTCAGGGGGCGGTTAGAGGGGAAAATAGATGCAATCAATGCACTGGGGAGGTGATCGGAAGGGGGTCTGAGGGGGATCTGAGGGTTTGGCCGAGTGATGAGGAGCCCACACGGGGCAAATTAGGGCCTGATCTGATGGGTAGGTGTGCTAGGGGGTGACAGGAGGTGATTGATGGGTGTCTCAAGGTGTGATTAAAGGGGGAAAATAGATGCAAGCAATGCACTAGCGAGGTGATCAGGGCTGGGGTCTGAGGACGTTCTGAGGTGTTGGCGGGCGATTGGGTGCCCGCAAGGGGCAGATTAGGGTCTAATCTGATGGATAACAGTGACAGGTGGTGATAGGGGGTGATTGATGGGTAATTAGTGGGTGTTTAGAGGAGAGAAGAGATGTAAACACTGCACTTGGGAGGTGATCTGATGTCGGATCTGCGGGCGATCTATTGGTGTGGGTGGGTGATCAGATTGCCCGCAAGGGGCAGGTTAGGGGCTGATTGATGGGTGGCAGTGACAGGGGGTGATTGATGGGTGGCAGTGACAGGGGGTGATTGACAGGTGATTGACAGGTGATCAGTGGGTTATTACAGGGAATAACAGATGTAAATATTGCACTGGCGAATTGATAAAGGGGGGTCTGAGGGCAATCTGAGCGTGTGGGCGGGTGATTGGGTGCCCGCAAGGGGCAGATTAGAGTCTAATCTGATGGGTAACAGTGACAGGTGGTGATAGGGGGTGATTGATGGGTAATTAGTGGGTGTTTAGTGGAGAGAAGAGATGTAAACACTGCACTTGGGAGGTGATCTGATGTCGGATCTGCGGGCGATCTATTGGTGTGGGTGGGTGATCAGATTGCCCGCAAGGGGCAGGTTAGGGGCTGATTGATGGGTGGCAGTGACAGGGGGTGATTGATGGGTGGCAGTGACAGGGGGTGATTGATAGGTGATTGACAGGTGATCAGTGGGTTATTACAGGGAATAACAGATGTAAATATTGCACTGGCGAATTGATAAAGGGGGGTCTGAGGGCAATCTGAGCGTGTGGGCGGGTGATTGGGTGCCCGCAAGGGGTAGATTAGGGTCTAATCTGATGGCTAACAGTGACAGGTGGTGATAGGGGGTGATTGATGGGTGATTGATGGGTAATTAGTGGGTGTTTAGAGGAGAGAAGAGATGTAAACACTGCACTTGGGAGGTGATCTGATGTCGGATCTGCGGGCGATCTATTGGTGTGGGTGGGTGATCAGATTGCCCGCAAGGGGCAGATTAGGGGCTGATTGATGGGTAGCAGTGACAGGGGGTGATTGACGGGTGATTGACGGGTGATTGACGGGTGATTGACAGGTGATTGACAGGTGATCAGGGGGGATAGATGCATACAGTACACGGGGGGGGGGGGTCTGGGGGGGGGGTCTGGGGAGAATCTGAGGGGTGGGGGGTGATCAGGAGGGGGCAGTGGGCAGGGGGGGAATAAAAAAAAAAATAGCGTTGACAGATAGTGACAGGGAGTGATTGAGGGGGGGTGACTGGGTGCAAACAGTGGTCTGGGGGGTGGGCAGGGGGGGGGTCTGAGGGGTGCTGTGGGCGATCAGGGGGCAGGGGGGGGGGAATCAGTGTGCTTTGGTGCAGACTAGGGTGGCTGCAGCCTGCCCTGGTGGTCCCTCGGACACTGGGACCACCAGGGCAGGAGGCAGCCAGTATAATAGGCTTTGTATACATTACAAAGCCTTTTATACTATGTACATGCGGCGATCCGGGTGCTAGTAACCCGCTGGCGCTTCCGAACCGCCGGCGGGTTACTACGAGCGGTGGGCGGAGTCCCCGGCGGCTGATCGCGTCACGAATGACGCGATCGCCGCATGCCACTCCCGCAGCCGCCCCCGCCGATGGGCGTATTGCGGTCGTTTGGGCCCAGTCTTTGCCGCCGCCCATCGGCTGGGGGCAGTCCTCAAGTGGTTAAGGGGGCAGAGGCTGCTGGTACCGAAGTGGTTAAAGGAAGCGTCAGGCAATCTTTGCTACTCCCAGATGTACTTACCCTGGGATTTCTCCAGCCTCTTGCAGCCAACAAATCCCTCATCTCATCTCCACTCCCAGCTGACTGCCCAGGACATGAAGATGGACAGGTCGGCTGCAAGGGGCTGGAGGAAGCCCCAGGTAAGAAGATCTGGGGGTAACAAATTGCCTGACACTTCCTTTAAGTTTAGTTTAGGACATTCCTCTTTGTAAATTCCTTAAAAATGATGGTATAAAGTGAATTCCTATGCTATGCCCTTCTGAATCCTCTGCATCTAGTTGTCATTTCTGAACCCCCTCCCCCAAACACACACACACACCTTCTCAAAGTAAAAGCACTGCTTCTTTCATGCTCTGTGGGTGTTTGCTGCTTAATAATTTACAGAAAACAGCAAAGCATTCCTTCAGCAATCCGTAAAGTGAACTTAGCCTGGCGGAGGACAGCGTGTTTACTTAGTCTGTTGGAGGAACGAGGAGGCAGCTGAATCTAGCAGGCAACAGAGCTCTGTCTCTTGTGAATAGAGCAAGAGCCATACACACAGATAGAGCAGTCAGTGACTCCTTCATCCTTCTGCTGTAAGCTGGATTGCAATAGGTTGAGTTGGTAAGGAGGGGCGGAGAAAGGGCGGGCTAGGCTGAAATGTTTGTACAGCCACGGACTGTTGATTAGCTGATGCTCCCTGTCTGTCATGCATTTAGCCACCTTCTGTACACCCGCACTGCAGTATGCAGAGCAAAGCAGATGGGTGTTCAGCGTTAATGGGACAGGCGAGATGTGGTGGGGAATGGATGAGGGATGGTGAAAACCCGCCCCTTGCATGGCTCTGCCCTAGGCACAGGCTTTGGGGGCCTTCCCAGAAATCCGGCCCTGCCTATACCGAGGGTCTAGTAGCGTGGCCACCCAGTACAGCTCATTCCCCTTGAGTTTTTTTATACGGGGGTCCCTCAACAGGCTGGACAGCATGAAAGACGCCATCTGCACAAAGTTGGAGCCAGACGTACTCTTTATTTCCTCTTGCTCTTCCTCAGTGACGTCAGGTAAGTCCTCCTCCTCCCCCAGCCACGAACAATACCACGGGGACGTTGAGCAGCCCAAGCCCCCTGCGACGCCTGCTGCAGTTGTTCTTCTCCCGCTGCCTCCTCCTCCTCCACAGAAACACATTCCTCATCATCCGATTCTGACTCCTCTTCCCCACACGACTCTTCATCCTCCTCCCCCCTCTGTGCTGCCACAGGTTTTGAGGAAACATCTGGTTCTGATGCAAATTGCTCCCACAACTGTTCCTGCCGTAACTGTTCCTCTTCACGCTCCTCCACAGCTTGATCCACCACTCTACGCACGGCACGCTCCAGTGTAGGGGATCAAGTCGCTGATGGTGCCTTCACTGAGACTCACCAGGTTGGTCACCTCCTCAAACGGCTGCATGAGCCTGCATGCATTTCACATCAGTGTCCAGTTGTTGGGCCAGAACATCCCCATCTCCCCATGATTGTGTCCTTCTACTGTAATTGTACAGGTACTGGGTGACGGCTTTCTCCTGGTCTAGCAGGCGAGAGAACATGAGCACAGTGTTCTCCCCAGAGCCTATTACCCGGGCGGAGCGCCCACCAGATCTCTGTTCCCGCCCGGCTGCTGTGATTGGCCGCTGTCTGCATCATAAATTCTTTCCTCCGCACGATAAACATGACAGCTTGGAACGCAAGCAGAGACACCATCTCCGCCCTCCTCCTCAGCTCCTTCCTTCCTATCAGCAGCGTAGAAGGGCGGGGAAATCTCATAGCAGAGAGAGAGGAACAGGCAGACAGCGGGAACTTTCAGCTGGAGTCCGCACTGAAAAGAATGTGCGGTTTGATTTGTTATCTTTTGGTGAGTCACCTCCGCTGGCTACTACAGTGGACAGACGCTCTTCTCTTCCTCTCCGTTAGCAGCAGGTACAATGCCCCCTTCCCCAGGTCCTTCAGGTCACAAGAATGTCGGAGTCATCAAAGAAGTGTGGCAGCCGCATATTAACATATCAACATGTTTCTTTATTCTGGAGCATTCTTTGAGAGAGATAAGTGGTTTACAGAGGCTGTAAAAGGCAGCTTTCATTCTACCTCCTGTGTCTCTGCACTTTATCACAAGCTGACACTTGGTTTGCTAGCTATTAACCCCAAATTGTTCAGTTCCATCACTGTGATATCCAGCTTTCAGTATGGGCAATGGCAAAAAGTTTAGTTCAGCATTTTACATCAAGTTGAGCCTTTTTTTTGTCTCAGCAGTTAGTTATTTAGGTTGAGAAAGACATACATGCATTGAGTTCTGACAGAATACTTGTATGTTCACAAATCACTGTGCTGTACAGAACAACTGTAGTGAGAGATATAAGGAGGCTGCCATCTTTATTTACCTGACAGCCTCGCTGAGCCTCTGCCTTTAATACTTTTAGCCATGGCCCCTGAACAAGCATACAGCAGATCAGGTGTTTCTGACATTGTTGTCAGATCTGACAAGATTAGCTGCATGCCTGTTTCTTGTCTGATTGAGACACTACTGCAGCCAAATAGATCAGCAGGGCTGCCATGCAATGTGTATTGTTTAAAAGGAAATAAATATGGCAGCCTCCATATTCTTCTCACTTCAGTTTCCCTTTAAACTAGCATGGCTTTTGCAAAGTCTTCGCTGGAGTTCTCACCACTCATGTCGCCTGCCCATGTGATCAGCTTTAAGTCAGCACTCCTCTGCAACTAGTGTATGTGCAGCAGCAGAAGTAACATACATTGCATGCAGGGATGGTGAATGGTGTCAGGTCATATATGTGATGATGGGGCTATGGCACTAAGGCCCTATTCACACAGGTGCTTTTCAGGGAATCCTTAGAGCTTTGCTGAACGCCAGCGAACAGAGAATCGCTATGACAAAGTGGCATTCACACTACAGTTGCGATTTGTATAAAAATCACAAATGCACTGCATACAGCATTTTGTGAGCATTCGCAATGCGATTTTTGTTTCTTGAACAAGTTATCTTCCCACCCAGTAGCACTCAGTGTGATGCTGACCTCTCCCCAGCCAGTGTGATTCCCCAGCCAGTGTGACCTTCACTCTCCTTTCAGCGTTTCCTTACTTTCTGACCCAGCAGCACCCTGCGTAACCTTACTTCCCCACCCGGCTACTTTTTCATGCCACCCGGCTGGAAAATATTTCTGGGGAGAACACTGGAGCAGGGTCGAATTCCAGTGAGTCGGGCTATCACATATCAAGCGTCTCACCGGCAAGTTGTTTCTCCGCTGAATGTCCACAAAGCGTGCCATGGCCTTGTAAGACCGCCTGAAATGCCCCCAGAACTTCCTGGCCTGCTTCAGGATGTCCTCTAAGCCTGGGTACTTTGACACAAATCTTTGAATGACTAGATTGAGAACATGTGCCATGCAGGGTGCATGTGTCAGCTTTCCCAAATTCAAAGCGGAAAGGAGATTGCTGCCATTGTCACACACCACGTTGCCCATCTCCAGCTGGTGCGGGGTCATCCACTGATCCACCTGTTTGTTAAGAGCAGCCAGGAGAGCTGCTCCAGTGTGACTCTCCGCTTTGAGGCAAGACAGGTCTGAGATGGCGTGACACCGTTGTACCTGGCATGCAGCATAGGCCCTGGGGAGCTGGGGCTGTGTAGCTGGAGAGGAGATCGCAGCACCAGCCAAGGAGGAGAAGGATGATGACAGCGAAGAGGTGGTAGCAGGCGGAGAGGAGTTGGCAGGAAGCCTGCCTGCAAGCCGTGGTGGTGTCACAAGTTGGTCCGCTGCATGGCCACGTACTCCCTGCTTGCCATCGGTCATCGGTCACCAGGTTGACCCAAAAGGGCTGTGTAAGTAATGTAGCAGCCCTGACCATGCCTTGGCAGACCAGGCATCCGTGGTCAGGTGGACCCTTGACCCAACGCTGTGAGCCAGAGATGACACCACTTGCTTCTCTACTTCACGGTGCAGTTTGGGTATCGCCTTTTTAGAGAAATAATTGCGGCCTGGCATCTTCCACTGTGGCGTCCCAATAGACAAAAATTTACGGAGGGCCTCAGAGTCCACCAGCTTGTATGGTAACAGCTGGCGAGCTAACAGTTCCACCACGCCAGCTGTCAGACGCCGGGCAAGGGGGTGACTGGCAGAAATTGGCTTCTTCCGCTCAAAAATTTCCTTCAGAGACACCTGGCTGCTGTGGGCAGAGGAGCAGGACCACTCAAGATCAGAGGCGTAGTGGAGGAGGGTGGCTGTGAAGGTGCAAGGGAGAAAGCGGCTGAAGACGCAGCACCTGAAGGAGGAAGAGGAGAAGGAGGGTGGCTTTTCTTTTGTGTGCTGCTTTTCCTCAGGTGCTCCTCCTATTGCAGTTTGTGCCTGTAACGATTGTGGAATTCTCTCCGTGATCAGTGCACAAGACGTGCGCTGACACTGCTGAAATCCTCCACAAGCGTGTAATTTGAGGGAACCCAGCAAAAGGTGCAATGCACCTGTAGAGGGAAATTCCTGTTGGCAGGTGGAGCTGTGGAGTGCAGAGGAACAGCTCCTCAGCCCTGCCACAGACACAAGACAGGAATTGCACGAAGGGAAGAAACGCAGGGCAAGATAGCCCTGAAGGAGAGAGAGCAAAGCGACAGAGGGGATGTGTGTGCACCAATCTAGTCACCAACCCGCGACAGTGCATACACAAACATGAAGAACAGGAGAGAAGGCAATCGCCAGAGATGGCGATTGCTAACAACGACACAAGACTGAATAAGCACAGATGAGGAATGTATGTATGTCCACCAATCTAGCCGCCACCCTGCGATGGCGGACACACAACAAAGGAAACCAAGTGAGAACGCAATCGCAAGAAAAGCGATTGCGAAAGAGAATGAGCACAGGGACAGTTTGTATGTGTGTGCACCAAACTAGTCGCCAACCCGCGACGGTGCATACACAACAGCAGATATGAAATAGGAACGCAATCGCGAGAGAGGCGATTGCCAGAGGTGACACAAGGCTACAGCAAGGCAGAGCACGAGAGTAGCAAAGGAACAGCAAATCATACAATGAGAAGATAATGAAAATAAGAAACGCTAGCTGAACGCGAACACCGCACTCATTCGCAACAGTGCACGCGTTTATGCGCGGTCTCCGCGTGTTAAGCACAACAGAGACAAGCACGCCTAACTAACCGCCGACAGACAAACATGAAACAGAGGACGCGAGCGCTTGCTTAACGGTTACCTCACCGAGCCTCCAGCAAGCGTTCGTAGCAGACAAGACAGATACACAAAAACAGGATTAAGTGAGGGAGACGGATCCACAGCACTAGCGCAAGGCGAGTGCGATCCAGGCAAAACAGATTAGAGGAGATAGCTGGTAGCAGCCGCTGCTCCAGCTATACTCCAAGAACAAAGATCAGAACGACTTCCTGTCGACCACCGCTGGGACAGAACAATCGCAACAGACAAACAAAACAGATATGCAATCCTAACTGCACTAGGGAAACTGCCTAGTGCAGTTCCAGGAATTACTCAAGGCTAATCTTCAACAAAGAGCAAGACTGACACTCCAGGCGAGTGTTACACAGGAACTAACTCTTATGACCAGCAAAGGGCTCTGGAAAACATAGCTCTTTATACTGCCAGTCATCAAAGGAGGCAGGTAGGAGATTTGCATAACGAGTGTATGCAAATTCCCCGGCAGCAGAACAGACCAGAAACTTGTAATGGAAAAACAGGTTTCTCTTGCAGAGACCTGCAGCCCACAGACTAGGGGAATGGTCAAACAGCTGTATGCCAGTGCATCCAGCTGGGCAGATCATTACAGTGCCTTTTCTTGAAGTGCCTTTGTAAGGCACTTGTCCCTACGTGGGTGTTGGCCTTTACACGGCTCAATTTTTGCTGGAAGAGAGTACAGATGGCTTTGCTCCGATCTGAGGCACACGCACTAAAAAATTTCCAAACCGCTGAGCCCCCCTGGGGTGATGGCACTATGGTGGCCTCAGCAGCTGACGTTGAAGGGCATGTTGGCTGGCTGTACATAGGTGGCGATACATGGCACCAGACGCTGCCACCAGCTGTTTCTGATGACAAGCTCCCCCTGCTTCTTTCAGCAACTCATCTCCTCCTACTCCTCTTTGACTCCCCCTCTGAACTGTCCCCCTGTTCATCTCTTCTATTGGAAACATACATGGGATCCGTATCATCTGCATAATCATCCTGCCCAGCTTCGCTTGCCTCAGACACCTCCAAAACTGCACCAACAGCAGGTACTTCATCATCCTCATCCTCACACGTTACATCCATAGTGTCGCCTAACTCACACATATGAGGTGTTGTAACTTGCTTAGCACCTTCATCTTGTTGTTGCAGTAGTAGCTGGGAATCAGTGATTTCACCACCAAATAACTCCTGCGAAGTGTCAAATGCAGCAGATGTGGTGCTTGTAGTAGCGCTGGTGGCTGCGGGAAATGAGGTGTTCTGTGTTAAATAGTCAACCAGTGGTGCTCAGCAGAGCTCGAATATTCGAGTAGCTCGAATATTCGAGCTCTTTTTCAGCTATTCGAGCTCGGTATTCGAGCTCCGAATAGCTGCAGCTATTCGAATGGGCTATTCGAGTAAACGCGAATAGCCCATTCACTATTCGAGCTATTCGAGCAAACGGCGCTATTCGAGCTCGAATTCCGAGCTCGAATAGCGTCATAGCCCAGATTGATGTCCTTAGAGCCAATCAGAGGGCTCCCAGGCCCTCTGACGGCAGCCAATCACAGAGGGGGACCCTGGCCAGCCCCTACCCTATAAATAGCGGCCGCCATGTTCCGTTTCTCCGTCCTTGCCTGAGACTTGCATAGAGAGAGAGTTGCTCCTTTGTGCTTTGGCTTAGCAAGAGCTTTATTGTGGTCATTTACCTAGCGTTTTTGCTCACATACACCTCCTATACACACCTATATTGTTGTTAGTTAGATAGACATTGTATTTTAGTTAGTAGCTTTTGTGTTACATAGAGACAGGCCAGCTGCTGCAGGCTTACAGCTTTAGGCCTCAGGGCCTGCCTGTGTGGGCAGCTGTCCTCCTTTCCTCTGTTAGTTTATTTCTCATTAGTATTAGACAGTATTAGACAGTATTAGATAGTATTAGACAGTATTTCTGCTGTCCTTTACTACTTAGTGATAGTATTTTGTATTGTAGTTATATACTGTAACTGTACTAGGACACTCACTGTCACTGTTCATAGGCTACTAGCTCCTGCGTGTGCTTGCACTCACTGTCTGTGTACACACACTCTATTTCCTTCTGAATAGTTATATACTGTAACTGTACTAGGACACTCACTGACTGTCACTGTTCATAGGCTAGCTCCTGCGTGTGCGTGCACTCACTCACTGTCTGTGTACTGTACACACACTATTTCCTTCTGAATAGTTATATACTGTAACTGTACTAGGACACTCACTGTCACTGTTCATAGGCTACTAGCTCCTGCGTGTGTGTGTGCACTCACTGTCTGTGTACTGTACACACACTCTATTTCCTTCTGATTACTGATTGATTATTGTAAATTCTACTTCCTGACAGTTACTACTTACTTACTGTAGTAGGGACACTCACTCAGTCACTGTTCATAGGCTAGCTCCTGCACGTGTGTACGCGTGCGTGCACTCACTGTCTGTAGTGTACACACACTCTATTTCCTTGTGATTACTACTGATTATTGTAACTGCTAGTTGTACTTCCTGACTGTTACTACTTACTTACTGTACTAGGGACACTCACTCACTCTCTGTTCATAGGCCAGCTCCTGCGCGTTTGCGCGTGCGTGCACTCACTGTCTGTAGTGTACACACACTCTATTTCCTTGTGATTACTACTGATTATTGTAACTGCTAGTTGTACTTCCTGACTGTTACTACTTACTTACTGTACTAGGGAGTCGGGACACTCACTCAGTCACCTCACCCACCAACCCACTCCATTAAAGTACCCCACTTTTCACCCGCCCTTTTCAAAAACTTGTGTTTACGCCCAAAACATCGAAGATGTCTGGAAGTGGCAGCCAGCGCGGTTTGGGCAAGGGGAAGGGCAGCAAGGGAATCAGGAGGAGAGGGAGCAGCATTGTGGCAAGCCGCGGGCGCGGCCGCGCCACCATGCACAGTTCCGCAGCAGCAGCAGCAGCGTCAGTGGCTAACATTCCTCCCATAGCCACTGGCCGTGGACGCCTTGGGCGCCGCCCAGCAGGAGCATCTGCAACTCACGCTGCAGAGACACGGCAGCAGCGTGTAGCACCTGCTCCGATTTTCCTCCAGCCGGGTCGGAAACGTCCCATTGAGGAAAAGGATGCAGACACTGTGGTGCAACTGATGACGGAGGATGAGCAGCCCGCCATCAGCTCTGCATCCGAGGCCTCCACCCTCACCACCACCACCACCACCCCTGTTCACAGCAGCCGCCCAGCAGGGCCTGGGGAGGAGGCCAGTTCACCGTCAGTCGCCGACCTGTCACTCAGCACTCTTTTGACCCCAGGCATGATGCGTCAATTGTCTGCTGTTGTTGGCGATTTGGAGGAGGAGATGCTGATGGGCACTTTGGGGGATGAGGGATTGGACAGCAAGACTGTGGCGACAGTCAAGCAGCCCATTCATGCATCAGGAGAGGAGTTTGGGGGGTCATCATCCCAGCAGGACATGTTTCAGGAGGGGGAGGCTGATGATGACACGGTGACAGACAGGAACTGGGTGCCACCACCTCCAGGGGATGTCGTCCTCAGCAGCTCTGAGGAGGAGGAGGAGGAGGATGCGCTTGTGGGCCTTGCAAGGAGGCGCATCATTGCAAGCATTGGCAGCAGTAGGCAGGTCCCACAGCCTGCTGGTGTCTCAGGCTCAGCAGCAGCAGCAGCAGCATCTGCCAGTACCACCACCAGCCGCACCCAAGCCCCCCCCCCCCCCCCCCCAACCACCACAGGGAGACAGGCAGCAGCGGTTCCATGCCGTAGGGGGTCGTTTTTGTCACCAATCTGGCATTTTTTCACCATGCCCACAGTGTACAGCAAGTACGCCACTTGCAACCACTGTCAGCGGAAGTTGAGCAGAGGTGCAGACCCCTTAAAGTTCAGCACCAGCTCGCTCATCAACCACCTTGCTGCGAAACATTTCCACCAGCATGAGGAGTTCCAGAGGCTGAAGGCATCTGGTGCTGTCAGTGGCACCACACCCATCACTGCACAGCCTTCAGCAGCAGCAGCAGCAACAGCAGCAACAGCAGCCACCCGCCCTCCTGCTCCTCCAGCAGCACCAGCAGGAGTGTGGAAACGCACTGCTCCTCCCCCCTCTGCAGCTCCTGCCGCCGACACTGAGGCCTGTTCTGGCAGCCAGTCCTCAGTGGCCTCCTCTGCTGTGTCTGCTGATTCCCGTGCCAGCAAAAGGCCACGCCAGAGCCATTTGAGCGAGTCCTTCCAGGGGGTGGTTAGGGCTCTGCCTCCCAGCAGCCGTCGCGTGTGGCAGCTGAACGGCTTGCTGGCACGGGCCATGTGCTCCCAACTCCTGCCGTACACGCTTGTGCAGGAGGGGAGCGACATGCGTGCGCTGCTTGCTTGTGCAGCCCCAGACTGGCAGCTCCCCAGCAGACACTTCTTCGCCCGCAAGGCCATTCCTGCACTGCACCGCTTTGTGATGGCCAATGTGGAGCGAGGGCTGGAGCACGCGGTTGGTGAAAGGGTCCACGTCACCATGGACTCCTGGAGCAGCCGCTTCGGGACAGGCCGCTACCTGTCTTTCACCGTCCACTGGGTCAGCTTGGTGGAAGGGGGTGAGGATGGGAGAGCAGCAGCGGGCACAGCAGCAGCAACACAGTGGGTGGTGCCCCCCCGCAGGGTCAGGGGAACTGCAGCAGGTTCCTCCGATCCTCTGCCATCCTCCAGCACACCTGGCCAAACCCCCCGCCTTAGCAGCAGCGTGAAGGCCCGCCACTGCCAAGCGCTGCTGCACTTGGTCAGCCTTGGGAAGACCAAGCTGACGGCAACCCATGTGTTGGCCAAACTCCAGGAGCAGGAGAGGATTTGGCTGACCCCCAGAGGCCTCAGAGTCGGAGAGGTGGTGGCCGACAATGGGGCCAATCTGGTTGCCGCAATAGACAGGGGAAACCTGACCCACATCCCCTGTCTTGCCCACGTGCTGAACCTGGTGGTGCAAAAGTTCTTGCGCACCTACCAGGGGATGGGCGAACTGCTGGAAACGGCAAGGAACGTTGTGCGTCACTTCCGGTGCTCGGCTGCAGCCTGTGCGAGCCTGGAAGACGTGCAAAAGGAGCTGGAGCTGCCACGCCATCGGCTGATCCTTGACGTTCCGACTCGCTGGAACTCCACCCTGGCGATGTTGGAGCGTCTGGTTGAACAGAAGCACGCTGTCAACCAGTACCTTGCCCTGGCCACTGTTTCCGCCGCTCAGAGAAGGGACAAGACCAGCAACATCCCGTCCATCGTCCCCGATGATGACTGGAGGCAAATGCAGCAGGTGTGCTTAGTGCTGGCTCCCTTTCTGCAGGCCACTAACATGGTGAGCAGGGACCATGCTATGGTCTGCGAGTGGGTGCCCCTGGTTTGTCTGCTGAACAGGGCCCTCGATGCTTTGCTGGAACAGGGTGCGGCAGCCTTGGACCAGCAGGAGCGGCAAGCAGCTGCACAGTCCACCTCTGAGGGGGAGGAGGAGGAGGACTTGGTGGAGGTCCCTGACCTTGCTGCTGATGAGGGGGATCAGCACAGCGCAGCTGAGTTGGTGCGGGGGTGGAGAGAGGATGAGGCGGCAGAGGAGGAGGATGAGGAGGACAGCACTGCCGTCGATGTGCCAGCACACGTGGCCCGCCTCTTCCCAATGGCAGCGCACATGCTGGCGTGCCTGCGCAAGGACCCCAGGGTGATCCAGATGAAGCAGAGGGAGGACATCTGGATCAGCATGATGTTGGACCCACGCCTCAAGGGGAAGTTGAGCCAGTTCCTGCCGCCTGCAGGAGGAGACCTAGCGCAACAAATAAGGAGCTTGCAGCAGGCCCTTGTTGAGCGCTTGGAGGAAGCCTTCCCCCAGCCTTCCACCCCCACTGTCCAGCAGCCAGCACAGAGGCAGCAGCAGGTGCCTGCATCCAGCAGCAAGCGCCCCACAGACCTGCTGTCTCTCAGCCACGAGCTCTACAGGACTGTAGAGGCTCCGGCAGCAGTGACTAGAGAGGAGGTGCATGATGCAGCAGCATCCTCCTCCGGTCACAGCCAGCGCCTGACCCGCATGGTGGCTGACTACATGGGGTCCTACAGCGGGCTTGACAGCGATGCCCCTGTTGATCCCATGGAGTATTGGGTCAAGCGCCTGGAGATCTGGAGCGAGCTGGCGCAGTACGCCCTGGAAGTGCTGTCCTGCCCCCCTTCCAGCGTGCTGTCCGAGCGCTGCTTCAGTGCAGCTGGTGGCGTGGTCACCGAGAAACGCTCACGTCTGTCTCACAAGTCTGTGGACAGACTGACGTTTCTCAAGATGAACCAGGCGTGGGTGGAAGGCGAGTTCCTGGCCCCTGTTGTCGGCGAGAGGGGGACATGAACTGGCTAAGAACCATCGTTAATGTGCCTTACCACCCTTTACCACCTCCTGGCTCCTGCTCACTAAGCCAGCCTGGTTCAGTTTGACTATTACGTCGCCTGCAGCCACACATTTTACACCTACAGTGGGCTGCTGTGTACTGCCCTTCTGCTGTCTGTCTGTTTCCCACTGCCAGGGTACACAGAATTACATTCTGCTGCCACTCTGCCACCAGCTATTACGTCAAACAATAGCTATATATCTGTGTAATTGGTTGTACAAACAAAACCAAAAAACCATTAAAAAAAAAAAAAGGTTTAATTTTTCTGAGGTGCCCGGGTTGAAAACTGTGTTGTCCCAGTTGTGTATTGGACACGATGTGGGCTGCACGACCGCTGCCTGGGACCTCCTGTTGTGTTTATTTACAGCCCTGTTATCACCGCTAGGTACCAGGGCTATTATGTCACGCTGCCTGCCTGCTGCCACACTCACACTACTCCTCCATTCCTCCTGCTGCTGCTGTCTGTGTTTCCCATTGCCAGGGTACACAGAATTACCTTCTGCTGCCACTCTGCCACCAGCTATTACGTCAAACAATAGCTGCTCACATTACTCCTCCATTCCTCCTGCTGCTGCTGCTGTCGGTCTGTGTTTCCCACTGCCAGGGTACACAGAATTACCTTCTGCTGCCACTCTGCCACCAGCTATTACGTCAAACAATAGCTATATATCTGTGTAATTGGTTTTACAAACAAAACCAAAAAACCATTAAAAAAAAAAAAAAAAAAGGTTTAATTTTTCTGAGGTGCCCGGGTTGAAAACTGTGTTGTCCCAGTTGTGTATTGGACATGATGTGGGCTGCACGACCGCTGTCTGGGACCTCCTGTTGTGTTTATTTACAGCCCTGGTATCACCGCTAGATATCAGGGATATTATGTCACGCTGCCTGCCTGCTGCCACACTCACACTACTCCTCCATTCCTCCTGCTGCTGCTGTCTGTCTGTGTTTCCCACTGCCAGGGTACACAGAATTACCTTCTGCTGCCACACTGCCACCAGCTATTACGTCAAACAATAGCTGCTCACATTACTCCTCCATTCCTCCTGCTACTGCTGCTGTCGGTCTGTGTTTCCCACTGCCAGGGTACACAGAATTACATTCTGCTGCCACTCTGCCACCAGCTATTACGTCAAACAATAGCTATATATCTGTGTAATTGGTTGTACAAACAAAACCAAAAAACCATTAAAAAAAAAAAAGGTTTAATTTTTCTGAGGTGCCCGGGTTGAAAACTGTGTTGTCCCAGTTGTGTATTGGACACGATGTGGGCTGCACGACCGCTGTCTGGGACCTCCTGCCTGCTGTGTTTATTTACAGCCCTGGTATCACCGCTAGGTACCAGGGCTATTATGTCACGCTGCCTGCCTCATTGACTGCCTGCTGCCACACACTCATCCTCCTCCTCCTGCTGCTGAATTTACCTCCTGCTGTCTGTGTGTTTCCACTGCCAGGGAGCACATACAATGGCGCTTCCAACATGCGTGCGCCACCAGCTATTTGTTACGCTCAAAAATAGCTGCATTTCTTTAAAAAAAAAATGAAAAGAGAAAAAAGTGAAGAAGAAGAAGAAAAAGAAGACGAAGAAGAAGAAAAAGAAGACGAAGAAGAAGAAAAAGAAGACGAAGAAGAAGAAAAAGAAGACGAAGAAGAAGAAAAAGAAGACGAAGAAGAAGAAAAAGAAGACGAAAAAGAAGAAAAAGAAGACGAAAAAGAAGAAAAAGAAGACGAAAAAGAAGACGAAAAAGAAAAAGAAGAAGACGAAAAAGAAGAAGACGAAAAAGAAGAAGACGAAAAAGAAGAAGACGAAGAAGAAGACGAAGAAGAAGACGAAGACGAAGACGAAGAAGAAGATATAGAAGAAGAAGATATAGAAGAAGAAGATATAGAAGAAGAAGATAGAAGATAAAGAAGAAGAAGAAGAAGAAGAAGTATATACAGTACTGAACAAAAATTCTGGACACAACTTCTCTTTTCACCTTTTTTTTTTTAAAGGAACATCCCCACATAATCACTTGCTGTTGTTACTTGGAAAAAAAGATGTTTCTTGCATCATTCACCCTCAAAACAAGTGTTGGAAGCTATTTAAGGCCAATTCGAATAGTCAGCTCGAATAATGAGCTCGAATACTGACTCGAATAGTGAGCTCGAAGTCAGAGGTCGAATCGAATAGTAAAAATTATTCGACTCGAATATTCGACTGACCTCGAATAATTTACTATTCGAATTCGACCAAACTCGAATTTTAAAGAGGAACTGTAACATAAAAAGATCCCCTGGGGGGTACTCACCTCGGGTGGGGGAAGCCTCCGGATCCTAATGAGGCTTCCCACGCCGTCCTCCATCCGTCAGGGGTCTCGCTGCAGCCCTCCGTGGAGTCCGGGCAGCGGTGACGTCAATATTTACCTTCCTGGCTCCTGCGCAGGCGCTCTGACGGCTGTCGGCTCCGAACTACACGGAAATACCCGATCGCCGTCGGGTCCGCTCTACTGCGCAGGCGCAAGTTTCCTGCGCCTGCGCAGTAGAGCGGACCCGAATGAGATCGGGTATTTCCGTGTAGTTTGGAATGGAAAGCCGCCACAGCGCCCCCGCTGGAGCCAGCAAAGGTAAATATTGAAATGACAGTCGGCACAGTCGCCGGCTGTTCGGAGGGCTGCGGAGAGACCCCCGTGGGACAGAGGACGGCGTGGGAAGCCTCATTAGGATCCGGAGGCTTCCCCCACCCGAGGTGAGTACCCCCCAGGGGATCTTTTGAATGTTACAGAGTCTCTTTAAAAAGAGGTATTTGAGCATCACTATAGTCAACCACGGCCTGACAATCTTGGGAGTTGATGGCATGTGCCTTCTTCTGAGCACTGTACTTTGGGCCAGGGCCGTATGAAATCACATCAACACGACCTCGCACAGACCTGCTGGTGCCGGGTGGCCTTCTTCTGGGTCAGCCTCTACCTCCTCCTCTACCTGGTTTGTCCATTTTGTCCATCTCAGGGGGGGGGGGGGGTGATAGGTATAAGCAGTGAGTGGGTTCACTGAAAACAACAGCTAGGTATATGTTGTGAGGTGGGTTCACTGAACACAACACCTAGGTATATGCAGTGAGGTGGGTTCACTCAACACAAGTGCTCACAGCTCAAAGGAAGTGAAGTGAATAAAGGCTTTGGCCTACACTGCCTGTTTAATTTATCACCTGTGTTACAGATAATCCGTCCCCCTAATTAATACTTGTCTGCTAATCAAACAGGAGGGGGAAAACAACAGGGAAAATATACTTTTAAAAACTGACACTTGTTGCTCTTGCTGTTCTAGATATTAGTTGAACAGCAATAAACAATTCACCAGATAACACAACAGCAATACACAATTTACCAACAATATATATTGAGTATAGCAAAGAAATGAACAGCGCTACTTAAAAACAGATGAGTGCTTACCTGCAAAAAAGTGCACACCCCACTCATGGGATTCAAATACACAATGAGCATACACATGACCTGTCTACCACTTGGAGGATGTTAGTTTCACTAACAATTTGCAATTTGTTAGGTACTTGTCCCTCCCACTGTCGAAGAAGTCTTTCCTCCATGGGTAGACAGGTCATGTGTATGCTCATTGTGTATTTGAATCCCATGAGTGGGGTGTGCACTTTTTTGCAGGTAAGCACTCATCTGTTTTTAAGTAGCGCTGTTCATTTCTTTGCTATGTTTGATTTAATTCTGGTCAGCTGCTCCCACTTGATAGTTTTTCTTTGGTGTATATGCAGAGCCTCTGTTTGGGTTCAAGGTGCGTTTTGTAGTTCCTGGGGGGGCTCAGCGCATCTCTGAGCTGAGGCCATCCAGAGGCGGCCTGGTGATGCGCTGATCCCACTTTTTCTGCGCAATTCTTAAATTTACTGGTAGCGCGCCCAGGCTATGCATATGCATAGGTAGGTTTTAGTTAGTGTTAGGTCCCCTCCCATGGAGGAAAGACTTCTTCGACAGTGGGAGGGACAAGTACCTAACAAATTGCAAATTGTTAGTGAAACTAACATCCTCCAAGTGGTAGACAGGTCATGTGTATGCTCATTGTGTATTTGAATCCCATGAGTGGGGTGTGCACTTTTTTGCAGGTAAGCACTCATCTGTTTTTAAGTAGCGCTGTTCATTTCTTTGCTATGTTTGATTTAATTCTGGTCAGCTGCTCCCACTTGATAGTTTTTCTTTGGTGTATATGCAGAGCCTCTGTTTGGGTTCAAGGTGCGTTTTGTAGTTCCTGGGGGGGCTCAGCGCATCTCTGAGCTGAGGCCATCCAGAGGCGGCCTGGTGATGCGCTGATCCCACTTTTTCTGCGCAATATATATTGAGTGCTCACAGCTCACCAAAAAGTAAAGTGAAACCAGCCCTCAACCAGAATAAAGGCTTCGCCTACAGCTAATCCCTCCCCCTGATTAGCAGACAAGGCTTAACCAATCAAACCGGAGGGGGAAAAACTAGGAAAATAAACATTTAAAAACTGACACTTGCTGCTCACGCTGTTTTAGATGTCAGATAAACATTAATACACAATTTACCAACAATAAAAAAGAAAAGAAAATCAGTGCTCACCGCTCTATAAGCAGTGAAACAAGCCCTCCACCAGAATAAAGGCTTCAGCCTAAACCGTTTGTTTAATGTATCACCTGTGTTAGGTGTCCCTAGTTAATCCTTGTCTGCTAATAGTAAGCTGTGCAGAGGCGCCAAAAGAATAAAAGTATACTAAAAAGTTTAAAATATTCGGGTGGCGGTGGTGCCAAGCGTGTATTGGACGTCTAGCCGTGATAATCCGTATGTCTATTGCCTGATGAAGCGGGATTGTGCCCGTGAAACGCGTTGCGAATTATTTGTCGAGTATAATTAAATTGTCTTTTGCTCAAGTGACAATTTCGTGTCCTTTTTGGAGTGACCGGTCCACCACCGCCACCCGAATATTTTAAACTTTTTAGTATACTTTTATTCTTTTGGCGCCTCTGCACAGCTTACTATCAATAATTCCACCCTGGTGGAAGGGTGATATACCCTCTGTTCCTTCTACAGAGAGCGACATCTTAATCCTGAGTGGGGACAGGTCTAACCTCCCCACCTGCCTATACAGTGGTTGCCTATGCGGTAACCCATGTTTGTGAGTATAATACTTACTTGTCAATTATTCTTCTGGTTCCAATACATACTACACCTAACCGGGCTCTCGGTTTCTTTGTTTTATTCTTGTCTGCTAATAAACGGGGGGGGGGGAGCAACAAAAATATACATTTAAAAACTGACACTTGTTGCTTTTGCTGTTCTAGATATCAGATGAATAGTCAGCAAAACACAATCCAGCAGATAACACAACAGCAATACACAATTTTCCAACAACATATAATCAGTGCTCACAGCTCAACAGAAGTGAAATGAAAGCAGCCCTCCACCAGGCAGTGTTTCAGCTAAATAAAGGCTGAAAGTGTACACAGAAGATACATTTTCACGGGATATATTATATTATATAAATACAGCAGCTATGGAATAAAATACAATAACATTAAGAAGAGCCAAGAATGGCTGCCACCCGATGCTGGCAAACAATACAGCAAATAAGTTCTCAGGATCCGCACCGTCTAAAATCTTCTTTTATTTCAGCTTTTTAAAATTCCATAGCAGGCATAAATATGTGTATCACACAGCCATGACGCACAGCGTTTCAGAATAGCTCTTTCTTCAGATGGCGTCAGACACCATCTGAAGAAAGAGCTATTCTGAAACGCTGTGCGTCATGGCTGTGTGATACACATATTTATGCCTGCTATGGAATTTTAAAAAGCTGAAATAAAAGAAGATTTTAGACGGTGCGGATCCTGAGAACTTATTTGCTTGGATATCCCTGTGCACTCCAGGGGCGATCACTGCACGTCATTTATCCATTGGTGCTGATCCACTTTATACACTGGCAAACAATACAGCAACCTGCCCGTGGGACTGAGATGTGCACCAGCAAACAGACTTGATAAATTGTAGTAGAACAGAAAGCTAGAACAGTAATGACAGGTTACATACAGAGGTTACAAACAGCAAGAAGTTGGTCTAATAGCCATTTCATGGAATAACCGCTTCCTCAGAGACCAAAGGACCAAAATACAATAGCAGCTTTCAAAACAGATACAATGTACTATGGGAACTTGTCATTTGGAAATGGACAATACTTGTGCACAAAAGCAAGTACGATAACTGGGTAATAAAAAGTAGGGGGAACAAATTTTTACCACTTTATAACCACGCTATGTCATAGTTTATCCCCACCTTTCTAAATGCTTACATCTTGAGTAACAGTTGGTGGAATAGCCATCAGGGTCTGTAGGTAGGTGGTATATTTCACCACCTTCAGAAAAAAAACAACAACAAAAAACAAGCAGAGTGTCTTGAACAGGGAAACAACATGTCCTCCAAGTAAAAACTAGTAAGTCTACCTCCAAGTGACAGACAACACCCTTCGTAATAGACAACTCACTTGTTGAAATACTCATTTAAAAAGCACCCCTCATGTGCAGAGGTGGACAGTGAGAGCATACCTGTCTCCAGCTCTCCAGCTTTTAGACTCCCACCTCTTATGTTCTGGCACAGAAGGTTTAGAGCTAGTGCAGAGGCCAAATAGGCAGCTGGAATCTATGCAGGACAGGGGAAGAATCTAATGGGGGAACATCAGGCATTCTGAGGAGCAGTACTCCCAGTTCCTTAGCGTAAAAGGCAACCACGGCATGTGCCATACCTGCTCCCCTGTAGATGCACTGTGGTGAGGAGTTATCTAGATCAGGGGTCCCCAACCTTTTCCGGCCCGGGGACCACTTACTGACCAAATTTTTCTCAGAGGCCCGGGGGGGGGGGGGGGGGGGGGTGTTATTGCGCGCGCGACCTAGTGGACAGTGTCGTGCACAGCGGGTTATGGGGGGAGGGGCTGGGGTGCGGCGGCATAGCTAGCATAGTTGCCTCAGTATAGGGAGTTTCGTTGCCCCAGTATGGCTAGTATAGTTACCCCAGTGTAGCTAGTATAGTGCCCCAGTATAGCTAGTATTGTGACCAGTATAGCTAGTATAGTCCCAGTATGGGTCGGTAGTGCCCTAGTATAGCGCCCAGTATAGCTAATATAGTGTCCAGTATGGGTAGGTAGTGCCCCAGTATAGCTAGTAAAGTGCACAGTATAGTGCCCCAGTATGGCTAATAAAGTGCCCAGCATGGCTAGGCTAGTATAGTTACCCCAGTATAGCTAGTAAAGTGCCCAGCATGGCTAGTATGGTGTGCCCAGCATGGCTAGTATGGTTACCCCAGTATGGCTAGTATAGTGCCCCAGCATGGCTAGTATAGTGTCCCAGCATGGCTAGTATAGTGCCCCAGCATGGCTAGTATAGTGCCCAGCATGGCTAGTATAGTGCCCAGCATGGCTAGTATAGTGCCCAGCATGGCTAGTATGGTTACCCCAGTATGGCTAGTATGGTTACCCCAGCATGGCTAGTATAGTGCCCCAGCATGGCTAGTATAGTGCCCAGCTATAGCTAGTATAGTGCCCAGCATGGCTAGTATAGTGCCCAGCATGGCTAGTATAGTGCCCAGCATGGCTAGTATGGTTACCCCAGTATGGCTAGTATGGTTACCCCAGCATGGCTAGTATAGTGCCCCAGCATGGCTAGTATAGTGCCCCAGCATGGCTAGTATAGTGCCCCAGCATGGCTAGTATAGTGCCCCAGTATGGCTAGTATAGTGCCCAGCATGGCTAGTATAGTGCCCAGCATGGCTAGTATAGTGCCCAGCATGGCTAGTATAGTGCCCAGCATGGCTAGTATACTGCCCAGCATGGCTAGTATAGTACCCATCATGGCTAGTATAGTGCCCAGCTATAGCTAGTATAGCGTCCCAGCATGGCTAGTATAGTGCCCCAGCATGGCTAGTATAGTGCCCCAGCATGGCTAGTATAGTGCCCCAGCATGGCTAGTATAGTGCCCAGCTATAGTTAGTATAGTGCCCAGCATGGCTAGTATAGTGCCCAGCATGGCTAGTATAGTGCCCAGCATGGCTAGTATAGTGCCCAGCATGGCTAGTATGGTTACCCCAGTATGGCTAGTATGATTACCCCAGTATGGCTAGTATAGTGCCCCAGCATGGCTAGTATAGTGCCCCAGCATGGCTAGTATAGTGCCCAGCATGGCTAGTATAGTGCCCAGCATGGCTAGTATAGTGCCCAGCATGGCTAGTATAGTGCCCAGCTATAGCTAGTATAGTGCCCCAGCATGGCCAGTATAGTGCCCAGTATGCGTAGATGGTGCCCCCGCGGCCGCCGCTTCTGTTACCTTATGGGCGGGCGGCCGCTTCCGGATTCCCCCAGGCGCCGCTCTCCTTCATGCATGAAGTACTATCTCCTCCTATAACAGCAGTGCGTCTTGCGTCTGCTGTAAGGAGGGAAGGAGGCGGGGCAGCAGCTTCCTGTAGCGGCGATATGCATCGCCGCTACCATGGGAACCGCTGCCCCGCCTCCTTCCCTCCTTACAGCAGACGCAAGACGCGCTGCTGTTATAGGAGGAGATAGCACTTCATGAAGGAGAGCGGCGCATGGGGGAATCCGGAAGCGGCCGCCTGCTCATAAAGTAACAGAAGCGGCGGTCGCGGGGGGGGGGGGGGGGAGGGGCAAGATGACAGACCCGCCGCGACCCGGCTGGACACTGCCAACGGACCGGCAGTGGGCCGCGGCCCGGTGGTTGGGGACCCCTGATCTAGATCATAAAGCTGACCTGACAGTAAAGGTGGCAGAGGCAAGACAGTTATGTATAGCAGGGCTCTCCAACTCTGGTCCTCATGGGCCATATACATTTCAGTGTTAGGGATGGAAAGAGAAATGTGTTCTAAATGATGAACTACACTTTTCCTAATTCAATACCATCAATTAATTAAGGCTTTGCCAAAAATGTGTGAGGACCTCAATCCTCGAGGACTGGAGCTGGACAGCTCTGAAGTATAGGATAAATCACTCCTTAAAATTCTGAAGAAATATACTATTTTCCTGGCATGAATAAAGAATCCCTTTCTGTGAAATGCTTACTTGCATCCATTACATAGTTATATGCACTAATCAGCTATTTGTCAAAGTTCTGTATCTTTACCACCACCACATTTCCAGGGAGTAATAGCAATACCTCTGCAGACAATAAGAATGGTCACTTTCATTTTTGGGACAAAGGTTAAGTACTGATAACTTCACCCACATCAGTAAAAAAAAAAAAAGTGTACATATGCTAAATACATATTGAACTCCATACTAAATTATACTTCTGGGTGCCGAAAGTGCTGTTCAGAGGAAAACACAACCTTTTAAAACTAAGGAGATTTAAAATGAGTGCAAAGTCTATTTCCTATCCCAAACAAACCACAACAATCTTTTCTATTGTCATAAAAAATACATAGCTCCCATGATAACACAACTTATTATACTTTCATGCCCTGTTCCCTTTCATTGTCGCTGCAGAGGCTTGCATGTTGACTCTACAATTCAGTTAGCTTATTGTGTGTCATGATGCTTTATCTCCTATCCTGGGGTTTGGTAAAATTACACAGTGCCTCACTGAGAATGCACCATTTTAAGTCTCTGTTTGCTCATTTCGGGCTTCAAGGACCTAAGAGTGCACTAATGAACTTGTCAGAGTATCAGCTGTGTTCTCAAATATAAAAGGTACTACTTGAGCAAAGCAGAAATACAGATTTTCAGTTTTAATGAATTTAAAATGTGCATAAATAATACATGCGTTATGTATAATAGAATACCATATTCTGCAGCTTAAATGTTCCCTTTACATCTTCAATAGAGCAGATTGGTCTATACATAAATTTAAGCTGACTGCATATAATAATACTTAACCTGCAGTACTAATCATGTGATGATTTGATTTCATTTTTCACCAACTTTTACAAACAGTACATATTTGTCATTGCATCATATGTCTCTAAAAATTCAATATGGGCTTACCGTAGTTTTCTTCCAATGCATTGATCAAGTATAGTATCTTAACCACTTCACATCCAGACCTTGTTTTCCCCTTATTGACCAGAGCAGTTTTGACGCTTTAGCAGTGTCCTTGTTTAATCACCAATAACTTAATCTGTACTCGTGCCACATAAATGATCTATATATCGTTTTTTTCAAGACAAACTAAGCTTTCATTGAGGGGTATTTGGTCCCAAGTAAAATGTTCCTCTCTATGCATGTTAATGGGAAAAAGGGGGGGAAATAAAAAAAATGTCACTATTTCTCAATTTGACCAATTTCTGTTTAAAAATAAAAAGTGCGATTGACATAAAAACTGTGCCACCAGTTAAAGTCGCCCCAGTATAGATATCCAGATGTGTCCCCAGTATCACCCCACCCCCCCAGTATAGCCAGATGTGTCCCCAATATTAGCCCCCCCAGCATAGCCAGATGTGTCCCGTGTTTGCCACCCCCAGAATAGATTGACAGATGCACCCCCAGGAATAGTGCCCCTCTTTATAGCCAGATGTGATCCCAGATCAGGATTACCCACATTATGGCCAGATGTACCACCAGGATTAGCGCTGCCCCCCATTATAGCCAAACGTGCCCCCAGTATTAAGTTATGGGCCCCCCCAGGTGCCTAGATGTGCAAAATTTGTAAACCCCCCTCCCCTTGGTTCCTCAGATGCCCCCCAGTAAACATGTATACCCCCTTTGCATATTTGCTCCCCTCCCCCCAAGAAACTATAGCCAGATGCCGTCCCCCCCCCCCCATCAGGCAGCCCCCTCCGTGAACATATAGTTAATAAAAAGGCACAAGCAGGCAGTCTCACTCACCTTACCTCGGTCCTGCGACTATCCTGAAGCCTGATCCTCCGATCACCGCTCTGCAGTCAGCCGCATATTGCCGGTAACCCGGGTCCCGGCTTGATGATGTCATCAAGCCGGGACCCGGGTTACCGGCAATATGCGGCTGACTGCAGAGCGGGGATCGGAGGATCAGCCTTCAGGACAGTCGCAGGACCGAGGTAGGTGAGTGTGGCTGCTTGCTTGTGCCTTTTTATTAACTATATGTGCACCGAGGGGGACAGATGAAGGATCGCTGCAGTTCACTACTGCAGCGATCATTCATGGGAGGAGGGTGGACTAATTGGCCAAAAGGGAATATGTTCCCTTCCACCAATTAGTATTGCAGCTGACAGTGCCGGAGGGTGCGCTCTAAAGAGCACCCGACCGTGCACAGCAGGGCTGCAGCCAGGTCAGTATATCTACGTCGCTGTGGCTTGGAGGGTGCCACAGCTGACGTAGATATATTGTAGTGGAGGGGAAAGTGGTTAAAATACAGCAAATATTAGATTTATTTGAGGAATATAACCATTTAATGTCAGTTTATTTCTGTTGTAAACTTGCGTGCAAATATAGTACAAAGTATTCTAGTAAGGTTCATATTTTATAAAAATACAAAACACAAACAACACTAATGCAAAGTAAAGCAGAAAAGCTAGCTTAGGGCACTTTCATATTAGCTAACACGTGCACAAACCCGATTCTGTGCAGGCATTATGACAAATGGCATGACATCAGGAAGTTGTGGTTCGATGCATATCCGTGGCGCTAGGTCTAATTTACCCAACTGGATTTACCTAACTAATTTACCCAACTTGCGTCGTACGATTGACCTCTTCCGAACCGCGTCACACCGATGGGCGTGGCCGCGGCGGCAGCCCCAGGACCAGCTAACGCAGATTGGCGTAAAGTCCTGGGGCAGCAATTTGCAGTAGATCGCATCTCCTGCATCTCCTGTCTGGTGGGCGGAGCGGAGCTCCGCCTTCAGTCTCCGAGCGGCGATCGCCGTTCGGAAGACTGTTACACGGCGACAACGCCGTGTATTTACATGTACAGCGCTGCGATCAGCAGCAGCGTTGTCCCCCTGGGGCACATGAGAGCGATTGGCTCTCATAGGCAGAAGCCTATGACAGCCAATCGCCATTATTGGCTGGCTGGGGGGTGGGAGGGATCAAAGAAAAAAAAGAAAAAGAAAATTGTAAAAAAAACAAAAAGAAAAATAATAACTATTTATTTAAAAAAAAGAGGGCTCTGTTGGTGGGGGAAAAGGGGGGGGGGGGGAATCACTTGTGTACTGTGTTGTGCGGCCCTGCAGCTTGGCCTTAAAGCTGCAGTGGCCATTTTAACAATAAAAGGCCTGGTCTTTAGGGGGGTTAAGCACTGCAGTCCTCAAGAGGTTAAAAGCTCCCAGAAGCATTGCAACATAACGCCCTGGAGCGCTTTGTCTAATGTGAAAGGTAGGTCAATAGACTTTCATGTTACCCTGCTTACCGCATCCTAGTAGCCATCTGTCAAAACAGACAGATCAGCTCCTAGTGTGAAATAGCCCTTACCAGAAGGACATCTGAAAATTATCATCAACCTCATTTAGTTGTCAGAAAAAAAAAAAAAAAAAAAAAAAACATTGTAAAGAACAGTGCAGCCCCATAACCCCAGAAAAGTTTAAGATGAAAATTCCTCCAACAATATATTAAAAAAAAAATAGGTTTAGCCCAGAAAACTGTTAAACCATTAGAATGATCAGAATCCTACATTTGAAGGACAAATGACCAGATAGCGATATGGAGGCTGCCATTTTAATTTCCCTTTTAACAATACCAGTTGCCTGGCATCCTGCTGATCGCTCCGCTGCGGGAGCAGCACCACCACCACAACAGATTGTGAATGGTTTCAGGCTGAAATCGGTTCACAATCTGTTTGCAGTAAAGGTAGCCATACGATTCCTCTCTGATCAGATTCGATCAGAGAGGGATCTATCTGTTGGTCGAATCTGATGGCAAATCGACCAGTGTATGGCTACCTTTAGGCTAAACGTATTTGAGACAGAAGATCAGCAGGACAGCTAAGCAATTTGTATTGTTTAAAGGAAATACATTTGGCAACCTCCATATCCCTATCAAGTCAGTTGTCCTTTAAAGAGAACCGAAGGTGGGTATTTAAAATCTTAAGAGCTGACTGTTCCAAAAAGTGCTGGGGGCGTTGGAGTGCCTTGCTTAAAAGTCTACTATTATGCATGCCTACTGGATGCATCTAAAGACTGGTGGAAGCTAAATTCACCTAAAAAATGGATCCACATAGAAAATTAAGTCGCACAAACCAACCTACTACTCCTTCTTACACTTCAATTACTCCAAGCGCAGACCAACAAATCACCCTACCCCACGATTCAGGCTTCCTTCCTTGCTTGGGCACATTTCACTAAAATCTCTAAACCCAATTCTAAAACTGCATTAATAAAACTCCCTATAGAAGCTTTCTCTCTTATGGCACCTGACTTCGATCTAAAAAATTGGACCTCTGCTGGAATCTCTTCAATAACAGACTTATTCCCACCTGATGCACCAGACATACCATTTCCTGAATAAAGGAATAAATTCGCTATCCCTTCCGGATAATTATTTAAATACCTACGTATTAAACATCTCATGAAAGAAAAGAAAAACTATTTACTCTCAGCTTCTAAGCATATTGTCTCTTATTTATCTTCACCTACCGAATCCAACAGTGGTATCTCTATATGGTATAAAGAACTAACAAGTAATAATCAGAAACAGTTACTCAAGTACGCACGATCCTGGTCAGATGACCTAAAATTCTCAATCCAAATATCAGACATTGTAACTGCTTCTAAAACAATCCACCAATTATCCGCATGCATTAACCATAGAGAACATTTCCATAAGATACTTATGAAATGGTACCTTACACCTAGGAAACTAGCTAACTTTTCCTCTAATATATCACCAAAGTGTTGGTACAACTGTAATGGGATTGGTACATTATTCCATATTCTCTGGGAATGCCCTCTAATCCAACCTTTTTGGAAAGAAATTTCCCAGACACTTAACCTGATCTTGCACTCTCAAATTGCTTTTACTCCTACACATTGGCATAATGTCCATTCCCACACATTTGTGTCTTATCTCACATATCTTATGCGCAGCTAGATGTTTAATCACTGCTAACCGGGGAACTGATACAATCCCCACTCTTCAACAGTTAAAATGTCAGGTGGATCTTAATCTACAAATGGAAAAATCCTTCAGATTCCAAAAGCTGAACCAGAGAATATTTTATACACTGAGCATCGATTGGCCAATTGTTAATGTTATGACCACTCCTGGACTCAGTAGATGCAAGCCCTCAATTTCTCCTCAATGCACACATCTTACTGCTGGACCTATTGCATTTATTGTACTGTACTCCAGTTTATAACTTTTGTCTTTCTCCTTCTTTCTAAAATCGGTAATACATGAACAAATTTATGTATACGTTAACCTGTTATGCATTTAAATTGAATAAAAAAACTTTATGATAAAAAAAAAATCTTAAGAGAACACAGAGGCATATCGTGTGTTCTATGAGATGCCTCTGTGTCTCTGTATTGCCGCCTCAAAGCCCTCCCCACCCCCCCCCCCCCCCCCGACAATCTCCTTGTCGCTAGCCTTGTATTTACCTCCATGCTGTCATTCTATCTGGGCTTCCCCGCCTCTGTTCCCGCCGCTGCCCACCTCTGTAAGCTTCCTCAAATCGGAAGCTAAGTCGCGACTCAGGAAGTACATCCCAGGTCGCAGCTTAGGTTCCAATTGGAGGAAGCTCATGGAGGCAGGCAGCGTCGGGGACAGAGGTGGCGAGCCCAAATAGAATGACAGGCTGGAGGTAAGGAGGAGATTGTCTCTAGCCTAGCACTTTTTACAGGGGGACACAGTAGACCCAGTGGGGGGGGGGGGGACTTTGAGGCGGCAATACAGAGACACAGAGGCATGTCATAGCTCACACAATATGCCTCTGTGTTCTCACAGACACCCTCCAATGCACACTCCATGGCAGGAACATGCACTCTGGATGGGGCTAGGGTGGCACATTGAGGAGTCAGCTAATTGGTGAGGCACAAAATTTCCCAGTGGAAGGGGCATCTAAATTCAGATCTGCAATCTAAATCTAACACGATTGGAGCATGGTCTAACCGTGAAATCTCGTGAATGGTTTCTGACGAACTGCTAGGTACCAACTATGAGATTTCCTGACAGATTTACTGTCAGATCAATTATTTCCAACATGTCCAAATCTGAATTCTGATCATTTTCAGATTGATATACCATAGAAGTGAATGGACACCAGTCAGAAATCGATCAGAAAATGATCAGGAATCAGATAGGACATGTTGGAAATAATTGATTTGACAGTAAAAATGACACAAAATCTCATAGTGTGTACCTAGCTTTATGCTAGGTACACACAATGCAATTTCTCGCCTGATTGACAGGTGATCGGACAGGAAGTTAAATCGAGTGTACATGTCCAAAGTGCACCAGATCGATAAAGCTTTCAATTTACCAATTATAAGTGTGTAAAATTGATCACTTTATCGATTGGGAGCTGATCGGACATGTCAAAAATAATAGCCCATTTCCTGTGAATCAGGCAGGAAATTGCATTGTGTGTTTTAGGCATTAGAGGCTAGAAAATAATCTAATCTACTAAAGCTTTTGTGGGGGGGTTGAATAAAAGATAAACTGCTAAGAGTTGGGGTTGTGAATTCTCCAGATGTCTATGAGGTGATTATCTCATGCCCACTTCTGGAATTCACTTAATAGAAAGTCCACCCTCGTCTGGGAAGGGATAGGAGACCTGTTTAATACCAAAGAAAATACCAAATTAATGTGCCCCCGCCTTCCAGCAGCCAGGAAATAGTAAGAAAAATTTTCTCTATACCTTTTTGAGAATGTGTGTGGCTGATGAGTTTTAGGAACATACAGGTTCACTATTATTGTCTCACATTGAGCCAAAACACCCTGTAGGAGTATATAACAACCCTGAGGATCTATACAAGACTTATTAACTATAAATTGGACCCTTTCTCTTAACAAAATAGCTACGCCCCCTTTTTTGGTAGGCCCAGAGGCATAATAAACCATAGGAAAGTACTTAGAAAACAGTTTCAGATGTTGCAACATTTTAAAATGGGTCTCTTGGACCAAAAATTATGTCAGCCTTTAGGGCTCTTTCACACTAGAGCCCTTTTTCGGCGTTTCAACGCAAAGTCAAAACTTTGCTTTAACAAGGTAAAATGAAAGTCTATAGACTTTCGTTTTATCTTTCACAACTGCTGCATTACAATACGTTGCGGTACAACACACCTATCATCAGGAATCAGTGTTTTCCCGTCGGGTTAATTAATTGTTACCGCCGCTACACAGCGTCGCACCGCAACATCCTGACGACACGCCACAGCCTATTCAACGCGTGCAGGAAATTGCTCCAACACGCGTTGTCTAATGTGAGAGCCCTTAGCCTCTGTGCCTTTTTAAAGAATAGTTGCCATTTAAGCAGAGTGTTAAGTCCCTTAGCGTTAACTGAGACCACCCTTACCATACTGGTGGAATATAGAGAGGAGAATGCTATCTAAACACAACACAGGAGAAGAGGAAATACCAGAAACCATAGAGGTTAGAGTCACAGCACCATCAATATACATATCTTGAACATTAACAGGACTAGAAATCATATAGAACACAGTAAGCAGAGTAAGCACCGTACCCCAAAAGTGGCATAATTCTGCTATACCCATCTGGCCTTCTAAACCGAGGGAAGTCAGAAAGGAAAATAGAATGGGGGGTAACATGGGAGTCGAGTGCCAGGGCTCTTATGAACCGTCAGGGTTCTGTTGATCCTGTCACTGGTAACAAGGGGCAAGCAGCCAGGGCATTGGGTCTAAGCAAGCACGGGTCTTCACCAGTGCACCCTGCAAAGGATGATGGGCTGTCACCCCTAGTGAGTGGCAGACTACTTTGCTGCCTGGTGCCTGCCAGGTCACAACCCCCAGGACTACCGCACCAGTGACAGGAAGAATAGAGGGTACCTGACGGGATAGGAGGGGGCTGGAGCAGAGCAGACTGTTGAGCTATCAGGCCAGGACAGGCTTGTTGGGCAGGAAGGCCTAATCTAAAGGGAATCCCAGGTAGTGTACTGACAGGAGGAGTTCCCAGGAGGGGAATGAACATACAGGGGAAAACCCAAGAAGGGAGCAGACTGTGGGGGTCCATGGAGGGGAATGGACAGTATGGGTAATCCCAAAAGAAGCTGACTGAAGGGGTTCCCAGGAGAGGAACGGACAGCTGGAGAAATCCCCAGGATGGGAGCTGGCTGACTGGGTAACATCCTGGAGAGGAACTGACAGGCAAGGGGAATCGCTGGGATGTTGCAGCTGACTGGAAGAGTTCCCGGAGGGGAACTGGCAGGCTGGAGGAAACCCTGGGATGTTGCAGCTGACTGGAAGAATTCCCGGAGGGGAACTGGCAGGCTGGAGGAAACCCTGGGATGTTGCAGCTGACTGGAGGATTTCTCGGAGTGGAACTAACAGGCAGGGGAAATCCCCAGGATGTAGCGGCAGACAGGAGGAGGGAACTGGCAGGCAGGAGGAATGCTCGGGAAGCTGCGAATGACAGTGCAGGGATGAAGGAAGGCCAGGGAAGTAGTGCACATAGGTTGCGGAGTGATTGGCAGGCAGTGGTGCTCATCACCAGCTCGTGATTATGAGAAACCCATGATCATGAGCTGTTTTTTGCGGTCACGAGTTTGTGATCGGCATCCATGATTGGCTCTGAATCATGAATGCTGATCATGAATGCACTCGCTACCCGACTCGTGGTCACAAGTTACTCGAGATCAATTTTTTTTTTTTCAAAAAGACCTTATAGTTTTTGAGAAAATCAATTTTAAAGTTTCAAAGGAAAAAAAAAGTATGCATTTAAATGTGGTAAATGATAGTTAATGTAGCAAACCAAACGGTAGTGTAAATTGACATATCTCAAAAGAAAGAGTAATGAATTTATTGATGGCTGGAAACCCCTCCTGAGCCGCAATGCTTTGGCTAGGGATCGCTATACGCTGCAATATGGCTGTATAAAAGATCCCTGGCATCTTTTCCTATTTTTCAAAACTGGAGATGGGGTCCCGCCTCCAGAGCACCTTTAACCCCTTGTCCCCCATGCAGGCTGGGATAGCCAGAATGCAAAGCCCCGGCCAAGTGGGGCTTTGCACCCTGAGCTATACCAGCCCGCATGGTCAATGTTATGGGGGGGCTCCAGGGGGGAGGGGCAGAAAAGCCTTCCTCTTCCCTAATGGGGTTGGTCTTTTAATAGACCCATTGGTCTGTTAAAAGACCAACATCCCAATCAGGCACCAGATGTTTAAATAGCCCCAAAAGGTAATCACGAAGCTGGTCGGGGAGAACCATATTAGAAATACCTCAAATAAGCACATTCTGTCTTCGCTCCCTGTTTTCTATGTCTTTTTGTGCCAGCCTCAAATATCTAATGCCTGGGTTTGCTAATGCTCATCCTTGAGGCTGCATTTCCACTTGTGCGGTGCGAATCGCCGCAGTAAAAATTTGTATGCGGATGCATACGAATAGAGAGTCTCCTCTCTGTATACACGCTGATACACACGCTGCCGGAAGCAGCGTGTGTATCAGCGTGTAGGCAGAGCGGAAGATACCGGCGGCGAGAGAGCAGCGCTTGGAGCCAGGAAGGTGAGTTGTAAACAGCGGCGCTTCCTGCCCGAGTATGCGTCTGAGGGGGGAGCACGGAGGGCGGCCCAGGAGAAGGAGGGAGGGAGAGGTCGGGCTGCCCTCCCCGCGGCTCCGGCTCCCCCCTCCATTATGGGGGACAGCTACCTAATCTAACCTACGCTGGGGGGCAGCTACCTAATCTAACCTACGCTGAGGGGCAGCTACCTATCTAACCTATACTGGGGGGCAGCTACCTATCTAACCAACACTGTGGGGCAGCTACCTATCTAACCTATACTGGGGGGCACCTACCTAATCTAACCTACGCTGGGGGGCAGCTACCTAATCTAACCTACACTGGGGGACAGCTACCTATCTAACCAACACTGTGGGGCAGCTACCTATCTAGCCTATACTGGGGGGAGCTACCTAATCTAACCTATACTGGGGGGCACCTACCTATCTAACCTATACTGAGGGGCACCTACCTATCTAACCTATACTGGGGGGCAGCTACCTATCTAACCTATACTGGGGGCACTTATCTAACCTGTATTGGGGGCACCTACCTACCTAGCTAGCCTATACAGGTGGCAACTATACTGGCTACCTATATTGGAGACACCTACCTAAATAACCTATACTGGGGGCACCTACCTATCTAACCTATGCTGGGGGCAACTATTCTGGCTACCTATATTAGAGGCACCCACCTAGCTAACCTGTACTGGGGCACCTACCTATCTAACCTATACCGAGGGCGCCTGCCTATCTAACCTATACTGGGGCAACTATACTGGCTACCTATACTGCAGGCACCTACCTGGCTAACCTATAGTGTGGGGGCAACTATACTGGCTCACCTATGCCTGGCTACCTATACTGGGGGGACCTATAGCTGGCTACGTATACTGGGGTACCTATTCTTGGCTACCTATACTGGGAGGACCTATACTAAGTGCAACTAGACCTGGCAAACCTATACTGCGGGCACCCATACCATGCTCCGGGGGGAGGGGTCCGGGGGGGGGCGCAATTTTTACACCCTCGCCCTGGGTGCATTTTAGCCTAGAAACTGCACTGAGCAGACACATGACAGCCAATCAAGCTGCACTCCCTCCTGGAGCCCCCCCCCCCACCCTTATATAAGGCAGCTGCATCAGCCATTATCTCACTCAGTGTTGCTGCAGTAGTGGAAGAAGGGAGAGGAACCTGCTGCAGAGATAGGGAAAGCTTAGTTAGGCTCTTGTAGCTTGCACCTAGCTGATATTTGTTGTTGAAAAGCAACACAAAAATAGCTCTTTTCAGAGCTTATGGTCCTGTGAAGTCTTTTTGTGTGTGTGTGTGTGTGTGTGTGTGTGTGTGTGTGTGTGTGTGTGTGTGTGTGTGTGTGTGTGTGTGTGTGTGTGTGTGTGTGTGTGTGTGTGTGTGTGTGTGTGTGTGTGTGTGTGTGTGTGTGTGCCACTGACACTGCATTATACAGCTCTGTGTGTCGCAGCTGGCCCTTGCTAATTGCTATATAGTGCAAGGCCCAACACATTCAGTGCCTACCTTTTCACTGCACCTGTGTGTGACAGCTGCACATTTGTAATACTAGTCCGACCGTGCATACCTGTTCATGGTGTAGTGGTTAGCGCTCTCGCCTTACAGCGCTGGGTCCCCGGTTCAAATCCCAGCCGGGGCACCATCTGCAAGGAGTTTGTATGTTCTTCCGGTGTCTGCGTGGGTTTCCTCTGGGTACTCCGGTTTCCTCCCACATCCCAAAAACAAACAGATAAGTTAATTGGCTCACCCCTAAATTGGCCCTAGACTACAGTACTTACACTACATAATACATACAGACATATGATAATAGTAGGGATTAGAATATTAGTAGGGATTAGATTGTGAGCTCCTTTGAGGGACAGTTAGTGACAATACAATACATATATATATATATATATATATATATATATATATATATATATATATATATATATATATATATACTGTACAGCGCTGCGTAAGATGTCGGCGCTATATAAATACTAAATAACAATGTTCACTGCACCTGCGTGACAGCACGCAGTGTTATATACCAGTCACTGCATAACTGTTCACTGCTCCTGTGTGTGTGTGACAGCTGCACATTTGTAATACCAGTCCGACCGTGCATACCTGTTCATGTGCACTGCACCTGCGTGACAGCACACAGTGTTATAGATCAGTCACTGCATACCTGTGTTCACTGTACCTGTGTGTGTGACAGCAGCACATTTGTAATACCAGTCCGCGCATACCTTTCACTGCACCTGTGTAACAGCAAGCAGTTTTATATACTAGTCACTGCATACCTGTTCACTGCCTCTGTGTAGCTGCACATTGTTGTACCAGCAGTCACTGCCACCTTTTAACTGCACCTGTGTAACTGCATATTGTTGTACCAGCAGTCACCTTTTCACTGCACCTTTGTAACCGCACATTGTTGTTCCAGCAGTCACCTTTTCACTAGAGATGTCGCAAACCTCCGATTTTCGATTTGCAAACCCAGTTCGCGAACCTTCGCGGAAAGTTCGGTTCGCGGAAAAGTTTGCGAACCGCAATAGACTTCAATGTGGATGCGAACTTTGAAAAATAGAAAAAATTATGCTGGCCACAAAAGTGATGGAAAAGATGTTTCAAGGGGTCGAACACCTGGAGGGGGGCATGGCGGAGTGGGATACATGCCCAAAGTCCCGGGGAAAAATCTGGATGTGACGCAAAGCAGTGTTTTAAGGGCAGAAATCACATTGAATGCTAAATTGCAGGCCTAAAGTGCTTTAAAACATCTTGTATGTGTATACATCAATCAGAGAGTGTAATTAGAGTTCTGCTTCACACTGACACACCAAACTCACTGTGTAACGCACCGCAAACAGCTGTTTGCGTAGTGACGGCCGTGCTGGACTGATGTGCAACATAGCCAGAGTGCAGGCCGTGGCAGTCTTATGGTCGCCGGGCTGTGGTAGCTCAATGATAGAACAACAGTGACTGTCCAGCTGATCAAATTTGGTATGTCCACAATGAAGCAAGACCTTATCTTCTTGTATATAGGTAGGCATAGGTAGGAGTCCCAGTATAGGTAGGTAGGCATAGGTAGGAGTCCCAGTATAGGTAGGTAGGCATAGGTAGGTGCCTCAGTAGTTAGCTAGGTATAGGTAGGAGTACCAGTATAGGTAGGTAGGCATAGGTAGGTGCCTCAGTAGTTAGCTAGGCATAGGTAGGAGTCCCAGTATAGGTAGGTAGGCATAGGTAGGTGTCCCAGTAGTTAGCTAAGCATAGGTAGGAGACCCGGTATAGGTAGGTAGGCATAGGTAGGTGTCCCAGTAGTTAGCTAGGCATAGGTAGGAGTCCCAGTATAGGTAGGTAGGCATGGTTAAGAGTCCCAGTATAGGTAGGTAGGCATAGGTAGGAGTCCCAGTATAGGTAGGTAGGCATAGGTAGGTGCCTCAGTAGTTAGCTAGGCATAGGTAGGAGTCCCAGTATAGGTAGGTAGGCATAGGTAGGTCCCCTAGTATAGGTAGGTAGGTAGGTGTCCCCGTATAGGCAAGTAGGTGCCCCAGTAGTTAGATAGGCATAGGTAGGTGTCCCAGTATAATGCAATGGGGAGAAAATGAAATAGTTGCACATCTAACCAAGATGCACCTGCTAGATACTCACTGCAAAGGGCTAAAGAGCCTCTCAAAAGGCACAAGTGTGCTCATTGCAGTGAAACTGGTGCATTAAGAACTAATGCATCTCACAATACAAACAATGGAAGGCAATGCCCCAGGAACTCTCACTGCCTGGGGACACCGCCCACAACCACAACCCAACGAGAAAGAAATACAATACTATGCAATGGGGAGAAAATGAAATGGTCGCGCATCTAACCAAGATGCACCTGCTACTCACTGCATAGGGCTAAAGAGCCTCTCAAAGGCACAAGTGTGCTCATTGCAGTGAAACAGGTGCATTAAGAACTAATGCATCTCACAATACAAACAATGGAAGCAAATCCATGCGTTACACATTATCCGGGGACCTTACCCTTCTCTTATTACTAAGGTCCAGCTGCAACAGATAGGGCTGTATAATGTCAGTGAGCAACACACACAAAAAAAAAACATCTGGAAAACATAAGCTCTCAAAAGAGCTGTTGAGGGGTGCTATTTTAGCAATAACAATCAGCCAGGAGCAAGCCAAGAGCCTAACTAATCTTTCCCTAGGAGAACAAGTCTGCAGCAGCTGTCCCTAGTCTGTCTCTAGCAGGCACACGAGTGAGTGTCATGGCGGCAAGCCACCTTATATAAGGGGGGGGGTGGGGCTCCAGGGCTTAGTGTAGCCTGAATGGCTACAATGTGCCTGCTGACTGTGATGCAGAGGGTCAAAGTTGACCCTCATAGTGCATTATGGGGCGAATCAAACTTCTGCAAAAGTTCGCTTGGTCCAGGCGAACGCGAACCACCAAAGTTCGCCTGGAACCGTTCGCCGGCGAACCGTTCGCTACATCTCTACTTTTCACTGCACCTGTGTAACCGCACATTGTTGTACCAGCGGTTACCTTTTCACAGCACCTGCGTAAACGCACATTGTATTATTCAAGTCAGTGCATACCTTTCACTTCACCCCTCCCCCCCCCCAATATGGACAAAACAACAGGCAGAGGCAGAGCCAGAGGCAGGCCAACCGGCAGGTCTGTTCGAGGTCAAGGTGTTGTGATTTTGCGCGGCCTTGGACCAAAGTACAGTGTTCAGAAGGCACGTGCAATTAACTCCCAAGATTGCCAGGACGTAGTTGACTATTTAACACAGAACATCTCAGCTTCCGCACGGAACCGTGACACATCTTCCTACGCAGCCACCACTGCTACTACTAGCACCACATCTGCCCCATTTGACACTTCACAGGAGTTATTTGGTGGGGAATTAACTGATTCACAGCCATTCTTGTTACAAGATGACGGCGCTAAGCATGTTACACCACCACCTCATATTTCTGCGTTAGGCGCCCGTATGGACCTAAGGTGTGAGGATGATGAAGTACCTGTTGTTGGTGCAGTTTTGGAGGTGTCTGATACAAGCAAAGCTGTGGAGGATGATTATGATGATGATGATGATGATGATACTGCCATGGATGTCACGTGGGATCCTAATGAGACAAGATGAACAGGGGGACAGTTCAGAGGGGGAGTCAGAGAGGAGTAGGAGGAGACTAGTTGCTGAAAGAAGCAGGGGGAGCTCGTCATCAGAAACAGCTGGTGGTAGTGTCCAGCGGCATGTATCGCCACCTATGGACAGCGAGCCAACATGCTCTTCAAGGTCAGCTGCTGACTCAACCAACAAAGTGCCATAATTCCAGGGCTCAGCGGTGTGGAGTTTTTTTTTGTGTGTCTGCCTTAGATGAGAGCAATGCCTTCTGTACTATCTGCGATCAAAGATCGAGTCGTGGAAAGACCAAGACCCGGGTAGGGACAACTGCCTTACGAAGGCACATGGAGAAAAAGCACAAATGGCAATGGGAAGACCACCTGAGGAAAAGCAGCAAACAAACACAAATCCACCCTCTGCCTCCTCTTCCTCCTTCAGCTGCTTTATCCCTTGCACCTTCAGTCACCCTCCTCCACTCTGCCTCTCACCTTGAGCGCTTCCTGCTCCTCTGCCCACAGCAGCAGCCAGGTGTCCGTGAAGAAAATCTTTGAGCGGAAGAAAATCTCTGCCAGTCACTCCCTTGCCTGGCATCTGACAGCTGGCTTGGCGGAACTGTTATCTCGCCAGCTGTTATCATACCGGCTGGTAGACTCTGAGGCCTTCCAAAAATTTGTGGCGATTGGGACACCGCAGTGCAAGATACCAGGCCGCAATTACTTTTCTAAAAAGGGGAAACCCTAAACTGTACCATGATGTGGAAAGGCAAGTGGTGTCATCTCTGGCACACAGCGTTGGGTCAAGGGTCCATCTGACCACGGATGCCTGGTCTGCCAAGCACGGTCAGGGCAGGTACATTACTAATACGGCACATTGGGTCAACCTGGTGACCGCTGGCAAGCAGGGAGTACGTAGCTGTGCAGCGGACCTAGTTGTGACACCTCCGCGGCTTGCAGGCAGGCCTGCTGCCACCTCCTCTCCCGCTCCTACTTCATTCTCTCCAACTACACACCCCCAGCTCCCCAGGGCTTATGCTGCATGCCAGGTACGATGGTGTCACGACATCTTGGACATGTTTTGCCTCAAAGCCCAGAGTCACACTGGAGCAGCTCTCCTGGCTGCTTTGAACAAACAGGTGGATCAGTGGCTGGCTGACCCCGCACCAACTGGAGATCAGCAACGTGGTGTGTGACAAAGGCAGCAATCTCATTTTGGCTTTGAGTTTGGGAAAGTTGACACATGTACCCTGCATGGCACATGTGCTCAATCGTATAATCCAAAGATTTGTATGTAAGTACTCAGGCTTACAGGAGGTCCTGAAGCAGTCCAGGAAGGTGTGTGGGCATTTCAGGTGATCCTACACGGCCATGGCGCTCTTGTCCAATATTCAGCAGAGAAACAACTTGCCGGTGAGGCGCTTTATTTGCGATAGCCCGACTTGCTGGAATTCAATGCTCCTGATGTTTGACCGCCTGCTACAACAGGAGAAAGTCATCAAACAGTATCTCTACAACTACAGTGAAAGGACATGCTCTGGGGAGCTGGGGATGTTATGGCCGAAGTACTGGACACTCATGCATAATGCCTGCAGGCTCATAAGTCCGTTTGAGGAGGTGACAAACCTGGTGAGTCGCAGTGAAGGCGCCATCAGCGACGTTATCCCATATGTTTTCTTCCTGGAGCGTGCCGTGCATAGAGTGATGGATCAAGCTGTAGAGGAGCGTGACCAGGAACAGGAGGAAGAGTTTTTGGAAACATTATCTGCGGCATCATCAACACCTGCAGCATCACAGAGGATGGGGGGAGGAGGAGTCGTCTGGGGAAGAGAGTCAGATGAGAAAGGTGGGTTTTTTTGTGGAGGAAGCGGAAGTACAACCGCAGCAGATGTCGCAGGGGGCTTGTGCTGCTCACCTTTCCTGTGGTATTGTTTGTGGCTGGGGGAGGAGGAGAACTTACCTTACATCACTGAGGAGGAGCAAGACGAGATGGCTAGTACGGCGGCATCCGACTTTGTGCAGATAGTGTCTTTCATGCTTTCCAGCCTGTTGAGGGACCCCCATAAAAAAAAAACTTAAGGGGAATGACCATTACTGGGTGGCAACGCTACTAGACCCTCGGTATAAGCACAAAGTGGTGGAGATATTTCCAAATTCCCAGAAGGCAGAAAGAATGCAGCACTTGCAGAATGAGCTGGCAACTATGCTTTACAGGGTGTTTAAGGGTGATGTCAAAGCACAATGGAATAAAGGTGCCACTGCCAGTAATCTTCCTCCTCCTCCCATGTCCATGCAGGTAAGCAAAGGATGCTTTAGCGATCTCATAGTGATGTCGGACATGCGGACATTCTTTAGTCCAACGCCTCGCCTTAGCCATCCCGGATCCACCCTCCACCAACGCCTCAACCAGCAGGTAGCCGACTACTTGGCCTTAAGTGTGGATGTAGACACTCAGAGCAGTGATGAACCCCTGGACTACTGGGTACGCAAGCTTGACCTGTGGCTAGAGCTGTCACAATTTGCCATCCAACTTCTGTCTTGCCCTGCCTCAAGCGTTCTGTCAGAAAGGACCTTCAGCACAGCTGGAGGCATTGTCAGTGAGAAGAGAAGTCGCCTAGGTCACAAAAGTGTTCAGTACCTCACCTTTATCACAATGAATGAGGCATGGATCCCAGAGGGCTACTGCCTGCCCGAAGACTAAGTCAGTCCCCACACAGCATTTCTGCCTGCATGCCGTGTGACTGCCTTCTCCACCACCACCAACAGGGTCCAGGACTCCCAGGTGGATTCCTGAATTTTTAAGGCCCCTGCTAGCAGCGGCCACTATAATAATGTTTTCTGGTGTGTGTACTTGCCTGCCTAATTTTTCTGGCTGCACTGCAGCTGCAACAACAAAACAAAAGGCATGTACATGTGTCAAACCCCCTTCGTGACCATTACCTTGCCGCGGTGAAGGGGCTTGCGTATCACAATGATGCAATGACCGACTAAATTAGTGTGTTGGGTTTGGGGGGGCACACCTGACCCAAGAAGATAATAAGGTCATTGCTTCATTGTAGACAGACCAAATTCGATCAGCTGGACACTCAGTCACTGTTGTTCTGGCATTAAGCTACCTCAGCCCAACCATATGGGCTTGAAAACCGCCAACGCCTGCACTCTCGCCATCACACACACCAGTCCTGCACGGCCGTCACTACACAAACAGCGGTTTGCGGTGGATTACACAGTGAGTTTAATCTGTCAGCGTGAAGCAGTACACTAATTACACTACCTGATTGATGTATACACATGCAAGATGTTTGTTTTAAAGCACTTTAGTCCTCCAATTTAGCAATAAAATGTGATTTCTGCCCTTAGACCCTGCTGTGCGTAAAATCCGGATTTTTCCCCGGGGCTTTTGGTGTGTATCCCACTCATTCATGCCCCCATCCAGGTGGTAGACCCCTTGAAAAATCTTTTCCATCACTTTAGTGGCCACAATTAATGTTTGTAGTTGTCACGGTAAAAGTGCTGTGTGCTGTATACCCCCTAGTATCCAACAGTATATATTGCCCACTATTCAGATTGAAAGTTCTGCAGGCAGGTTGCATAACTTCTCATGTGCAATGTTTGCGATTGCCTCCAGTTTGTAATTTGCTCTTCACATCTAATTTACTAACTATATCAAGAAGCATTGTTTTTCTGCCCCCCACCTCCCTTTTAAACACGTTTACTCTCATTCTTTCGCTTAGAGGGCAATGCAGATGTTGCTGTTAAAATAACATTTTCAAGCAAGGTCTGCTTTAATGATGTGTATTTACTGGCAAGTGTTTTCTCTCTGCATGGCAATATATATTTAGCTACAACGCATCAAAAGAAAATATGTTTATCTTCAAAAATAAAACATTCACCATTCAGAACAGCAATTTAAATAAGTCTAATTGGATAGCGAGGGTCTGGATAAACATTTCACAGAAGGCTATAATTAGTGGTATTTGTTATAAGTAATCATTTACCCTGGAGATAGTATACATTTATGTAGCTTTAAAAAGGAATTTGCAAAAAAAAATAAATGTTTTACTTTCTTTCTAAAAGCCACGAGCATTATCTGTGTGAAGTGATGCAACATTGATAATGCAGAAAAATTCTTAGAATCTGTGGAACACTGTGCCTCAGTATCCAACAACAGTGAGAGAAACAGTCAATAACTCTCAATAAACTGGCTGAAAAAAACGATAACTATTGACTGGGTATTTTCATTTATATGGTCTCCTGCAGTTTTATCTGCCATAAGACAAAAGTTAGTGCTACACACTGGGATAATTCTAGCAATTCTCTGTCATATATTCTTTATTAAATATTAAACAAAAAAGAAAAATGAACTGAGTTTCAAAACAAAGTCAAACAGAATGAATCCGTTTTAGGGTTCAAATACATGAAAGCATGAAAAATGGTGCACTCCCATCTCACTGGGGAAAATCAGTATTGCTTACATACAGTAGATCTCCATGCGAAGAAAAAACAACAACAACAAAAAACAACAACTTGATATTCCAGATACATTTTTTCAAAAAGACCTTATACTTTTTGAGAAAATCAGTTTTAAAATTTCAAAGAAAAAAAAAAAAAAAAAAAAAAAGAGTTCATCCATTAAAAAAAGAACAGATTCATTAAAAAGAACTGGATGATTCGTGAACCGTTAGTATAGCTTAGAATGCGTCCTGAGCAGGACGTATAGCTGCTGGCTCCTGCTGTCTCACCCCACCTGCCTTCACCTGTCACCCTCACCTAGGCTTGCACCCGGTGCTCCCAAAGGGGGATAGAAATGAAGCACTACACTTTATAGAGAATTTATGTGTGCATCAAACCAAGTAATACCTGACAAATCTGGCTTTGCAAATTTGGCCTAATTGGCTACTCACGAGACATAGCTCTAGCTCATGCAAATATGTATTTGCTTTCACATGCCAAAGTTTGCAGAGTTAAAACCAATACCGCAAAGTGGTTGCCCTGCCGCAAGGTAAGTGCCTGTTTTTACATTTTGGGAGGCAGGTGCGGGTGGCTTTTCCTGGCGCTGGCCACGCTTGGGGGGGGGGGGGGGTCGCCTGCACCTCCCAGCCTCCCCCTCTGGGATGCCGCTGTGGTTTCCAGTAGTGTTGGGCGAACATCTAGATGTTCGGGTTTGGGCCGAACAGGCCGAACATGGCCGCGATGTTCGGGTGTTCGAGCCGAACTCCGAACATAATGGAAGTCAATGGGGACCCGAACTTTCGTGTTTTTTAAAGCCTCCTTACATGCTACATACACCAAATTTGAAGGGTATGTGCACCTTGGGAGTGGGTACAAGAGGGAAAAATGTAGCAAAAAGAGCTTATAGTTTTTGAGAAAATCGATTTTAAAGTTTCAAAGGGAAAACTGTCTTTTAAATGCGGGAAATGTCTGTTTTCTTTGCACAGGTAACATGCTTTTTGTCGGCATGCAGTCATAAATGTAATACAGATGAGAGGTTCCAGGAAAAGGGACCGGTAACGCTAACCCAGCCAGCAGCAGCACACGTGATGGAACAGGAGGAGGGCGGCACAGGAGGAGAAGGCCACGCTTTGAGACACAACAACCCAGGCCTTGCATGCGGACAAGAAGCGTGCGGATAGCAATTTGCTTTTTGTCGGCATGCAGTCATAAATGTAATACAGATGAGAGGTTCCAGGAAAAGGGACCGGTAACGCTAACCCAGCCAGCAGCAGCACACGTGATGGAACAGGAGGAGGGCGGCGCAGGAGGAGAAGGCCACGCTTTGAGACACAACAACCCAGGCCTTGCATGCGGACAAGAAGCGTGCGGATAGCAATTTGCTTTTTGTCGGCATGCAGTCATAAATGTAATACAGAGGAGAGGTTCCAGGAAAAGGGACCGGTATCGCTAACCCAGCACAGCAGCAGCACACGTGATGGAACAGGAGGAGGGCGGCGCAGGAGGAGAAGGCCACGCTTTGAGACACAACAACCCAGGCCTTGCATGCGGACAAGAAGCGTGCGGATAGCAATTTGCTTTTTGTCGGCATGCAGTCATAAATGTAATACAGAGGAGAGGTTCCAGGAAAAGGGAGCGGTAACGCTAACCCATCACAGATGTTCATTGTTCATGTTACTTGGTTGGGGTCCGGGAGTATTGCGTAGTCGTTTCCAATCCAGGATTGATTCATTTTAATTTGAGTCAGACGGTCTGCATTTTCGGATACGCCGATCTGTGACGATGCCTCCGGCAGCACTGAAAGAGCGGTGTACTACTATTCCCAGCAGCGACAGAGCACAATGCTATACAGTGGTGGGTGAGCGGTGTACTACTGTTCCGAGCAGCGACACAGAGCACAATGCTATACAGTGGTGGGTGAGCGGTATACTACTGTTCCGAGCAGCGACACAGAGCACAATGCTATACAGTGGTGGGTGAGTGGTGTACTACTGTTCCCAGCAGCGACACAGAGCACAATGCTATACAGTGGTGGGTGAGCGGCGTACTACTATTCCCAGCAGCGACACAGAGCACAATGCTATACAGTGGTGGGTGAGCGGTGTACTACTGTTCCCAGCAGAGACACAGAGTGGCAGTAAACACAATGCTATATAGTGTGGGTGAGCGGTGTACTACTGTTCCCAGCAGCGTCACAGAGCACAATGCTATACAGTGGTGGGTGAGCGGTGTACTACTGTTCCCAGCAGCGACACAGAGCACAATGCCATACAGTGGTGGGTGAGCGGTGTACTACTATTCCCAGCAGCGACACAGAGCACAATGCTATACAGTGGTGGGTGAGCGGTGTACTACTGTTCCCAGCAGAGACACAGAGTGGCAGTAAACACAATGCTATATAGTGTGGGTGAGCGGTGTACTACTGTTCCCAGCAGAGACACAGAGTGGCAGTAAACACAATGCTATATAGTGTGGGTGAGCGATGCACTACTGTTCCCAGCAGCGACACAGAGCACAATGCTATACAGTGGTGGGTGGGTGAGCGGTGTACTACTGTTCCCAGCAGAGACACAGAGTGGCAGTAAACACAATGCTATACAGTGGTGGGTGAGCGGTGTACTACTATTCCCAGCAGCGACACAGAGCACAATGCTATACAGGGTGAGCGGTGTACTACTGTTCCCAGCAGCGACACAATGACTGGGGGGACCCTGGCTAGCCTGGCTGGAGAGAGAACTACCCTGCCTGCCTACCCAAAGCTAAACCCACAGACAAATGGCGGAGAAATGACGTGGATCGGGTATTTATTTACCCGAACCACGTGACCCGTTCGGCCAATCAGAGCGCGTTCGGGTCCGAACCACGTGACCCGTTCGGCCAATCACAGCGCTAGCCGAACGTTCGGGGAACGTTCGGCCATGCGCTCTTAGTTCGGCCATATGGCCGAACAGTTTGGCCGAACACCATCAGGTGTTCTGCCGAACTCGAACATCACCCGAACAGGGTGATGTTCTGCAGAACCTGAACAGTGGCGAACACTGTTCACCCAACACTAGTTTCCAGGCAGTGAGAGAGCCACGTGGCTCCCTGGTTGTAAGGAAGCTTTAGAAAGCCTCCCCGTGGTGCTCCTGGATAGTGCTAATGTAGCATGAACTAATTTCCGCAGGGCAACCGCTTTGCGGTATTGGTTCTAACCCTGCAAACTTTGACATGCAAAAGCAAATGCATATTTGTCTGAGCTCTGTCTTGTGAGTAGCCAATTAAGCCAAATTTGCAAAGCCAGATTTGTCAGGTGTTACTTGGTTTGATGCACACATAAATTCTCTATAAAGTGTAGTGTTTCATTTCAATCCCCCTTTGGAGGCGGGTGGTGGATGGCTTGTTCTAGGAGGTGAGAGTCCTGGAGCGAGCTGTATGCGCCTGCCCTCCCGGCCCCCTTGGAGTGTTGTGTGAAAGCCAGCTCTGAGCTCCAAAGCTTGGTGTGGCCCATGCTTCACTCCTTTCTCATGTGTCCGCTCCCAAGTCATGCTCATGTAGCAGAACGCAATGGACGTTAAGGTAAGTGCCTGTTTTTAAATTTTGGGAGGCAGGTGCGGGCGGCTCTTCCCGGTGCTGGCCACGCTTGGGGGGGGTCGCCTGCACCTCCCTGCCTCCCCTCCGGGATGCCACTGTGGTTTCCAGGCAGTGAGAGAGCTTGGGGCTCCGCGGCACCCCGGTTGTATGGGGGCATTGGGAGGCCTCCCCATGGCGCTCCTGGATAGTGCTAATCTAGCATGAACTAATTCCCGCAGGGCAACTGCATTGCAGTATTGGTTTTAACCCTGCAAACTTTGGCATGCGAATGCAAATGCATATTTGCATGAGCTATGTCTCGTGAGTAGCCAATTAGGCCAAATTTGCAAAGCCATATTTTTCAGGTGTTACTTGGTTTGATGCACACATAAATTCTCTATAAAGTGTAGTGCTTCATTTCTATCCCCCTTCCTTTTGGGTGCACCGGGTGCCAGCCTAGGTGGGGGTGACAGGTGAAGGCAGGTGAGGAGAGACAGCAGGAGCCGGCAGCTATACGTCCTGCTCAGGACGCATTCTAAGCTATACTAAAGGTTCATGAATCATCTGGTTCTTTTTAATGAATCGGTTCTTTTTTTTAATGAATCAACTCTTTTTTTCTGTGAAATTTTAAAATTGATTTTCTCAAAAAGTACAAGGTCTTTTTGTAAACAATTTTTTTTCCTCTTATAGTCACTGCCCTCCTCTACATACCCTGCAAATTTGGTGTTTTTACTATGTAAAGGGACTTCGCTATTAACCGCTACAGTCAACGGGCATTAAAGTCTATGGGCGAACCAAAAACTTTTTTTGAAAAAAAGTTCCTGGTTCACTGCTAACGCAAACCACCTAAGTTCACCAGGAATCGTTCGCCGACGAACCGTTCAGGCCATCGGCATTGCTCCCAATTCTACATCATAGGTAACATTCTTGCACTTATGGTTAGAAAATAATTGTGAGAAGTGCTGGTGCTGTATTATCTAATTGAGATTGTGTTATAAAAAATAAATATACCAGTAGTTTTACATGTGGGGGCCTAGAATTGTGTGAACAATTAGATTTCAATTTGAGGAGTCAACTGAGAATACTATAATCCAATATCCAATGGACCTAAGCTCTCAGACAGTTTAACCACTTCAGCCCTCAGTCATTTTCACTTTATGCATCCGAGCAATGTTCACCTCCCATTCATTAGCCTATAACTTTATCACTACTTATCACAATGAACTGATCAATATCTTGTTTTTTCCGCCACCAATTAGGCTTTCTTTGGGTGGTACATTTTGCTAAGAGCTACCTTACTGTAAATGCATTTTAACAGTAAGAATAAAAAAAAAAATTCATTTGCCCATTTGTCCCGGTTATTACACCATTTAAATTATGTCCCTATCATAATGTATGGCGACAATATTTTATTTGGAAATAAAAGTGCATTTTTTCCATTTTGCATCCATCACTATTTACAAGCTTATAATAATAAAAAAAAAAAAAAAAGAAATATTTAATCTTTACATAGATATTTAAAAAGTTTAGACCCTTAGGTAAATATTTGTGGGTTTTTTTATTATAATTTTTTTTAATTAAACATTTTATTTGGGTATTTTTGGGAGGGTGGGATGTAAATAGTAATTTTTGTAATGCAAATATGTTTATTTTTATTTTTTTATGTAGATGTAGTTTTACTTTTTGGCCACATGGCGTTTACATGATGTCACTCTAAGCGTAACATGTACACTTAGAGGGACGCAGGGAGGACGTAGGAGGCAGAAAAAGCTAGGCTTCTGAGAGAAGCTGTCGCTTTTTCTGCGGGGGAGAGGAATCACAGCACCATGGCCCGATTCACCGATTCCCTGTCTAATGAACCGTGGGCCGGGAGCATGCATGCACACGCGCAGTTGGCAGCGGGAGGTCACGCGGGAGTGCACATGGCCTGGACGTAGCTTCTACGTCCAGGAGGCGAAAGTAGTTAATGCTTGGGTACCAAGATGTGAATCTAAATGGGGGTCTCTAGCCATTTTGCTGCACTGAGACAACTTTAAAATAACCCGTATCTACCTCAGAGAATTAGGTGAGCCTGAACTATCGCAAAAGGTCATTTTTGTAAAGGTCATTTGAAATATTAAAACTTATAATTGATGGCACAAACTGATAGCAGCCACGCTCCCATATATGAGTACAAACTACAGAAATGTTCTGAGAGCTTCTATGCATATCCAGTGTATCCAAACAGAATTGTATAAATTCAAAAACACTAGGTAAGAGCAGGCAAATTTTTAAAGTTTGATCACTGGCTTGTTTTTTTTCTTTCTAGACTTTTTCAAAGAATTGCCTCGTGTTTCATTTTAAATTTCATCTTTCACATTTTTGCAAATTCACCAGCAGATTTTAAGAAAAATTGCATTCTAGTCAATGGCACTGACTTTAGCCATCAATAGCAATGCCCCCATACAGTCTATAATCACCAAAGGTTTAAGTTACTATAAAGTTACCACATCATATATTTTTATATTTTTTTTATGCAAATGCTAGTTATATTTTCCAGGGATTTTTAAAGAGCTGTATTGCAGCTGTACAGTGAAAGTATTACAACTTGCCCTGGGGTTTCCGACTGGTCCAAGAAACCTGAGCAGTAAATCCACTGCTTTCTGGGGATGTATGTAAATGTTCAATTCCAATGAGTACATTCATTATTTTTCATTCAACTGCAGTGAAAAAAACATTTTTCCTATTGTAATTTTGAAATAGATTTTCTCAAAGAAAGAGCAATTTGGACTAATCCACTATATTATGATCAAAGCAAGGAAAAGGTTGTCCTACTCGCACCACACTAGACAAATCAAGTTGTAGAGAATGTAATCAATCACCTTTATTAAACATCTAAGAATAAAAACCATATAAAAACAACAACAACAACAACAACAACAACAGGGATCTGGGGTCCTCTGATATAACGATAATATAATAAGCAATACCAAATTGGAATACAATAATAATAATAATAAAATTGGGGTCTCTCAGTGCCAAAAAAAAAATATAGGAGTATGATAAGATAGTAGTCACAGCGTGTCAAAAAATATATATGAAAAAAACGCACAATGTGCAATATTCAATAGTATTAACAAAGTTGCTGTGAGCCAGTTGCCAAAAATAAATATGATAGAATTGCTAATTGCATTCATTGAATTTTTACAATTGCGTTTTTTCATATATATTTCTTGACACGCTATGACTACCATCTTATCATACTCATATATATTTTTTGGCACAGAGGGACTACCCCACCTTTTTTATTATTATTGTATTCCAATTTGATTGGCATTGCTTATTATATTATGGTTATATCAGTGGACCTCAGATCCCTGTTGTTTTTATGTTTTTTGTTTTTAGATGTTTAATAAAGGTGATTGATTACATTCTCTACAACTTGATTTGTCTAGTGTGGTGCAAATAGGACAACCTTTTCCTTGTTTTGATCATATTGTTGCTATATCTTGCCCTTTGCACACCTAGTGATATATTGTTACTGAAATTTAATTGTGGTGCTTGTTCTAATTTTTTTTATCAAAATAATCCAATTTATTGTCAATTGGGATTAGGCTAACCTCTCACATGGCATAGTAAATACAAAACACCCCCCTATATACAACCCTACATGTTTTGAACGCTTATAAAATGGGGTTCTTCATCAGGGGAACAAAGTGTTATGTGCCAAAGGTGCCTAGTGCTAAGGTGCAAAGCTATCTACAAAACAGTACATTCACATATTATCACATTTCAGTAAGCCTGTCAACTTAAATAGCAGCCAAGGTCAAAAAGACCTTTTGAGAAAATAGATTTTAAAATTCAAATTCGGTAAAAAGACATTTTGCTGGGTACAATTTCAAGCAAACCTAAAGTGACTCTAAGGCCTCCAGTTTTTACCAGGGGCTTCTTCCAGTCACTTGTAGTAATCCTTTTCCCTTAATACCAAAATTTCCCTTAAAGTGAACCTCCAGACTAAAAATTGACTCAGCAGCACTGAAAAGGCCTGGTGTTTCTTTAACAGTTTCACAGCATCAGAACTTTGTTTCTCTTATACAAGCCTCATTTTTAGCTGCACAGAAGAAAACTGCCCGGGCAGTTTTCCCCTTATGCTGTGCAAAGCATGATGGGATTTCTGATGTTGTTCTCGTTCTGCTGTTTTGGTGCAATTTTTTTTTTTACATTTTGAATTTGACATTTGAAGCCTAGTGTGTGCAGCTGGGAGGGGTTATCAGGACACAGGACAGTTGGAACTGTGTCTCATGCTCCCTGTCACCTCCTTTCAACCAAAAAGATGGCTGCCCCCGTGACAAAGATGGCAGCCCCCATGAATCACAAACATTTGCCTGTTTTTTTAAAACAGGGTGGGTAAAAGATTATAATACCTATCTATTCTAATTAACATAACTAATGTAACTTAATAACAGTATGTTTGTTTAGGCTGAAGTTCCCCTTTAAATGCCAGTATTTCAAGGGGCACTTATGGCGGCACGCACACTTCTACTGCTAGCGGGTGCCTATATTTCCTGAGTTTTACTGGCACTGCATCAGATTCTAGTCTCTCTCTTCTGCAGTGACAATACACGTGTAGGTTGCTGATGAATGAAGTCAAAAAGGATAACTCTGCAGTCTACCTACATCTCAAAGAGAAGTGGCAAAGTACACATTTTGGATAGAAAAGAAAGCGGAGATCGGTGTAAGGGGTCATTTATATCAAACTGGAACAACCCTCACTGACCAAGCAAGGGACCTTTCAAAACACAATGTTGTAAGTTTGCCTAGACAAGCACTTAAAAGAAGAAAGTCAGAAACAATGGAGGAGGAAGTAAACATGAAAATTCTACGCTGGGTAATCCACTCTAACACAATAAAATAAATGTCAGGTGTACATCAATAGTATAGCAATGAGTAGGATAGACGTGCACCATCTTGCAGCTTCAGAAATTTTATTCACAATTCATCTATATGTAAATACACACAATGAGAGGATGTGGCTACCTGTGGCTACCTCAATGTTGTACAATAAGAGGTCACAACACAAGGAGTAGGTGCAGGGATACAGTGCAAGGACAAGGATTAGGGTAATTTAAACATGGCTTTAGCCACAAGATCTTTATGAGTATCTTTACAGCTAATAATATTTCTTTTTTTTCTGTATAGCTTATTCTCCTTCTTGGAATATAAGCAGATGTGTCAATTTAGCAGGTTTTTGCATGGTTCCAGTTCAATATTTTCATGGAAAATTTGGAGATCAATTAAAGTTTCATTTTTCAAAAGCTATTGTCACAAATGTTTCCCATCATGCATGCAAAACATTGCCATTGCGTTTTTGGTACCCGTACGTGTTCCCTGAAAACGTCTAGGAACGTGCATAGTCTGAACAGGCCCTTAGGCTTGACATCCCCAAAAGCCATAATCCCTTTGTGTCTTGTTAAAGGGGCACTACAGCGAATTTAAAATATGTGCAAACATATACAAATAAGAAGTACATTTTTTCCAGAGTTAAATGAGCCATAAATTATTTTTTTCCTATGTTGCTGTTACAGTAGGCAGTAGAATCTGACAGAAGTGACAGGTTTTGGATTAGTCCATCTCTTTATAGGGGATTCTCAGCAAAGTTTTTCTTCTTTATAAAGATATTCCCTAAAAAGGATTTAACCTCCCTGGCGTTCAATTTTCCCAGGATTTCTGTGCAAAACGTTTATTTTTAAAACTTTTTTTCCCTGTAACTTGCCAAAGTGTGTCAAGCAAGGGTCTAGTATACAGTGCAGGAGTGTATGCACGTTTTGATGTGTATGCACGTTTATACTGTTCACAGCATGTTTTTATGGATGGATATATCTGTCCATACCGCTAGGGAGGAATGATGCTGGTCAGCTTCCCGACTTGCTACAAAGTTTTTTTGGCAGCTGGACAGAGCAACTGCCATTTACTAAGTGCTTTTGAAAATAAATATATTCCTGAGAATCCCCTATAAAGAGATAGACTAGTCCAAAACCTGTCACTTCTGTCAGATATCTACTACCTACTGTGACAGCAACATAGGCAAAAAGTAATTTATGGCTCATTTTACTCTGGAAAAAATGTACTTCTTATTTGTATATGTTTGCACATATTTTACATTTTACAGTTTTTCGCTGTAGTGCCCCTTTAAATTCATGAATTTTGCCTAATGTTAGAGGAGATCTGTACAGAAGCAAAGTTAATTTTTAAGACGGAAATAAAAGATTATTAATAAGCCTCTTTCCCATGGGATTTTGCCTAAATTAATTATAGGAATCTTATGTGGCTCCTAAGATTTTAGTGTAGAATATTGTGTTACTACCCATTGGGTTATTTCTAGTCTCAATGTCAAAACTAGTTTCCAGTTATAAAAAAAAAAACAACACAAAAAAAAAATTAAGATCCATTTACATGGCAAAGTACTGTCTGGAAGTGAGCATTTCTTTCTCTTGTGTTTGGCATTCAATTGAGGGACAGTTGTGGGTGCTTCTTCTGGTGGTGGGAACACTGAGGTCCATCTGTCATGTGCACCAGCCTTTGTGATTTTAATTACTCTGTTTCAATATATTTTATTGGTCAACAAGAAAGATAAGAAAGACATTTAGAATACATCAAAAATACATCAGAATAGTCAGGCTTGAACATATCCCTAAAAAAACATAGAGTAATTAGTAGGAAGGAAATTGGTGGGGTGGATGGTACACACCAAAGAACGATAAAACTTTTTAATTTGAGAAAACTGTATAAATTTTATTTATCAAAAAGAGAAAAAAACATTGTCCTTCAACCCCCTCCCCAAACAGACCAACCCACTGAGGCCCCGCAAGCACTCACTCCATTCACCTCCTCAAGCATACAAAACCAATGATCCAGGTGCACCTGGACTCTAATGGAAAAAAGCAGCATAGATTATGTAATCATATGTAGTTGCTGAAGGTCACTCCTAAGGGCCAAAAAAGCTTGCAATGTTCCATACCAACTCCACGGTGTGGTAATAACAAGGGCAAGTAAGATTTCCACCGCTCGGTTAGTCCTCATAAATAGCAGTCCTTTATAAATTGCAGACAGCACAGATCAGAATACGTGTAAGCCACAGCAGGTTATTGCAACAAAGCACAGCACAAGCCACTATTGTCCACAGTGATCAATCAAAGTGATCTTCTAAACAGAAGCATGAAGCAAATTGCAGCGTGCATGGAAACAACAGCTGAGTACCAAGCGTACAGGCACACATGCTTTCAGCTGCCTTTATTGCAGTCTTGCAATAAAGGCAGCTTGTGCAGGGGCTCACCATGTCAGATGCCGAGTATTGTGTCCTTGGATTTCCCTGAGCGGCTGGGTGGCCATGTATCACTGTGGCATGGAACGCTGGTGGGCTGGAGCAGAGGTGTCCGGATGCCAGGGGACTCCCAGTGATGCAGAGAGATAGGGAGGGTCAGACCAGAAAGCGGTGACGCCACCTAGAGCCCTGACATGTTTCACGAGCTCCTTGCTCGTTTCCTCAGGGGACGTAGCTCACCGCTGTGTGTGCATGTTAGGACTAAATTCACTCAGTCATCCAATCACAGCGCGGCAAGGTGGACACGGCCAGCCACACCCACAGCCCACCCCATCATCCCTCAGACACACCCCCACCCTGCGGCAGCAAATCGGCACACGAAGGAGGAGAAGGGAGATGCATGCCGCCGCATGAAACCGCACACAGGGCTCGGTCTCTGGGCAACCAATCACGGCAACACAACAAGCCCTACATGCTCCCCCGAACCGAGAGCGTAAGTCAGCAGGGCCCCCCTGCAGCGCTAACCACACATATACCTTAATAATCTTAAAGAAAGATAGACCGGCAACATAAACAACCCATACCACATTATAAGCAAACACAGGCTGCTACAAAAAAAGAAGGTTTGCATTTTGCAGCCAATCAGCCTGAGCTGGTCAAAACTCAAAAAAGTAAAGTAAACTTTCATAAAATCTTCCCCAAGGGGTCATGAGAGCACAGTACGGTAGGGGCCCGAAGCAGCCCAGGCAGAGTCTAGGGGGATGCATCGAGCCTAAAAAGCGGGGGAGGGGGGGGGCAGGGACACGCGCCAGCCACCGCCATAGGGCAAAACAGGCATCAACTATGTTGGAAGAAAGGACGCAAAGCCCTCCATTTCATTTAAGCCGTGTATGCGGGCTATGCCCACAAATCTTAGTCCCCTATGATCACCATCATGGTTCTGTCTGAAATGCTGCCCGACGGGTGCAGTGGAGTTCACATTTTTATACTTTGTATATGTTCAGACATGCGTTCACGTAATTCACGTGTAGTCTTGCCAACATAGAACGTCCCACAGGGGCACATCAGGAAGTAGACAACAAACTTTGTTGCACAATTAACATAGTGTGATAACCTCCACTGCTTACCGCCCGGAAGCACAACAGACCCACCCGTGTGCATGTATCTGCAGAACCTACAACCGCCAAAGGTATAAGTACCCAGAACTCTACAGTGAGGTCTGGGACCATCAATACCCTCAAAATGCCCTCTCACCAAAGAGTCCCTGAGAGAAGGGGCTCTTTGAAAACTTATATTAGGTCTGGGTGGAACAAGAGGGGACAACCGCGAGTCATTGCAGAGGAAATACCAGTACTTATCCACAGCACTAGCAATCTCCCCATGCTCAGAACAGTAGCGAGTACAGAACTTTATCTGCTGCCTGGTGGATTTCAATGTCCTGTTGGAAATAAGTAATTTATCCCGATTACGATTTAATGCTCTTTTATAGGCTTGTCTCAAAATTCTATCATTGTATCCCCGTGCTTGGAACCGTGTGCGCAACTCCCCCGCCTCCTGTATAAAAGACTCATCACTGGTGCAATTACGGCGGACCCTTAGATACTGGCCAATGGGGATGCCCCTCACTGTATGTGCCGGATGGCAACTGATAGTATGTAGTAGGGCATTAGTTGACGTCTCCTTCCTGTAGAGGCTGGTGTGGATGTGACTCATCTCATCACAGCTGACCGCAAGATCCAAAAATGAAACGGTTTGATGATGATAACAAACAGTAAATCGCAAATTGCGATCATTTTTATTAATACATTCGACAAATGCATATAATGTCTTTTGATCACCAGACCACAGTACGAAGATGTCATCAATGTACCTATGCCAGACCAGAATCCGGCACAGATACATTGAGAGATCCTCATCTGCAAATAGATCACGTTCCCACTCCCCCAGGTACAGATTGGTATAAGATAGGGCACACGTTGTCCCCATCGCCACCCCCTGCACCTGGAGGTAGTGTTCCCCGTCCAAAATAAAAATATTATTAGTCAGCAAAAAATGTAACCACTTTACCCCCGCGGTACGAATTTCTCCGTCCCTTCTTTCCCCCCTAAAAAACCAAGGGACGGAGAAATCCGTACCTTCCGTGCTCCCGCCGCTCATGCGCGTGCTCCCGCCGCTCGTGCATGCCGCCGCCCGCTATCCCGGAGATCAATGAACGGGAAAATCCATTCCCGTTCGTTGATCTAAGCCCCCGCAGTGATCTGCTGCTTCTATTAGAAACAGCGCGATCATTGTGATTTGCCCAGCCTCGTAGTGCTTCCTGTAAGCGTCCTTCCGGACGCTTACAGGTCGCAAGTAAACAAAATCACTGTGGCCATCTTGTGGCCAAATAGTAAAACTACACCCTAAAGCATTTTACATATACAAATACATTAGTTTTCCACAATAAATTAACTCATTACCTCCCACACTCCCCAATTTTTTTTTGTAATTAAAAAAAAATATACACATACACACATTTTATATATATATTATATATATATATATATATATATACATATATATACATATATATACATATATATACATATATATACATATATATATACATATATATATACATATATATATACATATATATATACATATATATATATACATATATACATATACATACATACATACATACATATATATATATATATATATATATATATATATATATATATATATACACACACACATATACGCACACACACACACACACACAATAATAAAAAAAAAATAGTTACCTTAGGGACTGAACTTTTAAAATATTTATGTCAAGAGGGTATAACACTGTTACTTTATAAATTACGGGCTTGTAATTAGGGATGGATGTAAAACTGAAAAAAATGCACCTTTATTTCCAAATAAAATATTGGCGCCAAACATTGTGATAGGGACATAATTTAAACGGTTTTATAACCGGGGCAAATGGGCAAATACATTTCATGGGTTTTAATTACAGTAGCATGCATTATTTAAAAACTATAATGGCCGAAAACTGAAAAATAATTTTTCCCACATTTTTTCCTATTTTCACATTAAAACACATTTAGAATAAAATAATTCTTGGCATAATGTCCCACCTAAAGAAAGCCTAATTGGTGGCCAAAAAAACAAGATATAGTTAATTTCATTGTGATAAGTAATAATAAAGTTATATACGAATGAATGGAAGGAGCACTAAAAGGTGAAAATTGCTCTGGTGTTCAAGGGGTAAAGCCCCTCAGTGGTGAATGAAGTGGTTAAAAGGGTCAACAAAGAATTATTATGGTCAGCATACTCCAGACCTAGCTCACTCAGGAAGGTACCCACTGCGGCAACGCCCAAGTCATGGGGTGTTGATGAATATAGGGCCTCGACATCCAGGGTGACAAGTAGGGTGCCAGGAGGGACCTGCACCCCATCTATTGCTCTTAAAAAAATGGGAGGTATCCCTGATATAGGATGGAAGAGACTGCACATGTGGTTGGAGGTATTTGTCTATATAGACACTCATTTTCTCAGTTAAAGATCCACAACCAGACACAATTGGACGGCCTGGTGGTTTTTCCAACCTCTTATGGACTTTAGGAAGTGCATAAAAGGTTGGTGTTACTGGATACAACACATTCATAAAATCATAAACCTCATTAGAAATAATCCCACACTGCAGTGCCCCATCCAAGATGGAATACAAATCAGTCTGGCACCGAGTCACCCTGGACCCCGAGACCCTCCTGTAGCAATCCCAATTAGACAAGATCTGCATACACATGTCCCTATAGATCTTACTGGACATCACCACAATGTTACCTCCTTTATCCGAGGGTTTTATGACCCAATTTCTCCTAGACTTAAGCGTTTCCACAGCAGTCACCTCCTCGCTTGAGAGATTGGCGGGACAGTCCCGCACACGAATCTGCAAAATTTCCCTTTCAATAGATGCGACAAACGTCTGCAAACTGGTATTTAAAGAAAGAGGTGGGTATTTCTGAGACCTATTCCTAAATTGGTCATTGCACACCAGCAGGGAGAGGGAGGGAAGGGCCCCAGCAAAGGGTACCTCCACGTCCGCGCAAGGGCCAGAATCATGGCCCAAATCGTCCCCCGTCGGCACCCTCCCAACAGAGTCCTCATATAGATCACATAGATCCTGTAACGCACGATGATCAGTTTCAGTCAAATCACTCCGGGCTGCTGTGGCACCGCTGGCCTGCCGCCCATACCCCCTCTGTATGCAAAGTGATTGAAACAAGATCTTCTGACCAAAAAGGTGAAGATCCTTTATTACTTCAAATTTATCCATATTATAGGTGGGGCAAAACCCCAAACCTCTACTTAAGACATTTGTAATTTCTTGGGGGATATCTTCCCCTGTTAAATTAATCACCTGCAACTCAGATGAATGGGCAGCCCCCAACGGAGCAGAACCACCAGCACCGGAAGAGATCATTCTTAAAAAGTGCCAGAGGAAGACGACGGCGCGGACGCACAGGCCCCCAAACCGACATCCATCTGCCCCTCTCCAAGTTCCTCCAACTGCGTCACGTCCTGGCATTGCGTAATTTGTCCTGTTTTTTTCCTACTATTACCTCGTTTAGGACCCCCATTTCCCTTAACAGCTGTAGGAATATCGGCCTTAGAGCGCAGATTAAAGTTTTAGATTGACTTTGAACAGATGTAGAACTCTGAGACGCTGAACTTCCTGTACCGATGGTTGCCACTGAGCCTTCCGATTCGTCCCCCGCACTTGATGAAGGAGGTTGGTTTGGATTCTTTGGTCTATACGGTTTTCTTTCTCCAAAGCGGGAATCTTTAAATCCTCACCTATATGCAGTTCCCAGTCTATAAGCGAGTCTATCCCGCAGAATTTTCTGGTCCCTCTTTCTAACCAATTCTTGATTGAACTTCTTGATGTGACTCAGAAGTTCATTATTCCTTTGTTCATAAAGGGGGTCATCGCTACAAAAAATTAAGGAGTCAATAACTTTGATAATCTCCTTCTCTATATTTAATTCCTCCTTATCAAGCTCATTCATTAATGTTAGGCAACCATCAGCACATGTCTCAAAGTTATTTTCCCATCTAGCTTTGAATTCAGGGGAAAGGTTCTTCCTATGTGGAAAAATTTGAATATGCAACCAAAGTGGGGCAAAATGATCATTCAGATACTCACGATTGTACTTGATGTTCCACCACAGACGTGATTTTTGTTCATGCAATCGATTCAATTTTCTAAAGCTGCCATTAATAAGCTGGCGGGCGTCCCTGCCCTCCTGAGTCCGCGAACACTAATGCTCAACCTGGGTGACCAGGGCATCCCACCGCAACATGCTCCCCAGACACCAAAGGATATGGTTGCAAGATAACTGCTAGCCCATGCACTGCTGGAATAAATTCCGTTTAACCCCAAAAAAACGGGTATACCTCCTGAAGCAAGTGCAAAGGAACAGCCAAACAATTACCATAAATTAAACTAACCTTAGGTAATGTCCATCCACTGTGTATGAATGCAGAGTAATTAGTAGGAAGGAAATTGGTGGGGTGGATGGTACACACCAAAGAATGATAAAACTTTTTAATTTGAGAAAACTGTATAATTTTATTTATCAAAAAGAGAACATTTAAAAAAAAAAAAACAATGTCCTTAAACCCCCTCCCCAAACTGACCAACCCACTGAGGCCCTGCAAGCACTCACTCCATTCACCTCCTCAAGCATACAAAACCAATGATCCAGGTGCACCTGGACTCTAATGGAAAAAAGCAGCATAGATTATGTAATCATATGTAGTTGCTGAAGGTCACTCCTAAGGGCCAAAAAAGCTTGTAATGTTCCATAACAACTCCACAGTGTGGTAACAACAAGGGCAACTAAGATGTCCACCGCTCGGTTAGTCCTCACAAACAGCAGTCCTTTATAAATTGCAGACAGCACAGATCAGAATACGTGTAAGCCACAGCAGGTTATTGCAACAAAGCACAGCACAAGCCACTATTGTCCACAGTGATCAAAGTGATCTTCTAAACGGAAGCAAATTGCAGTGTGCATGGAAACAACAGCTGAGTACCAGCGTACAGACACACATGCCTTCAGCTGACAGTCTTGCAATAAAGGCAGCTTGTGCAGGGGCTCACCATGTCAGATGCCGAGTATTGTGTCCTTGGATTTCCATGAGCGGCTGGGTGGCCATGTATCACTGTGGCATGGAACGCTGGTGGGCTGGAGCGGAGGTGTCTGGATGCCAGGGGACTCCCAGTGAGGCAGAGAGATAGGGAGGGTCGGACCAGCAAGCGGTGAGGCCACCTAGAGCCCCGACATGTTTCACGAGCTCCTTGCTTGTTTCCTCAGGGGGCGTGGCTCACCGCTGTGTGTGCACGTTAGGACTAAATTCACTCAGTAATCCAATCACAGCGCGGCAAGGTGGACACGGGCAGCCACACCCACAGCCCAATAGCGACGACGCACATCATCCCTCAGACACACCCCCACCCCACGGCAGCAAATCGGCACACGAAGGAGGAGAAGGGATATGTGCACAGCCGCATGGAACAGCACACAGGGCTCGGTCGCCGGGCAACCAATCACGGCGACACAACAAGCCTCAAAAAACATATCTCAGCAAGAAAACTTTAATTATGCAAAAAACACAGGCAAATAGGATCACACATGAATATAATCTAATATTGAAAAGTAATCTTAAAGATCAACATAAAATGGTGCCCATTTGTGAAATATCCCCAGATCACATTTTCTTGCCTGTGCCTAAAAGATGGTGAAAAACAGCCACAAATCCATGGTCCATGCAATATGTAAAAGGTCACCCTTTTCCCTCTGGCATCTCCAACAGTTCTCCAACATAGCTGGGTAAAAATGTTCAAAATTTTTATAGTCCTAAGCCATCATACCATTGACAATCTAATACCCTCCCTTTTACCAGCAGCTATTTGCCTTTCCAATCTGTACTCTGCCATTGCCAACAGGCATTAGGCATATATGCATTACTCTATACCACCCTAATACTATGTAAATGTCTATGACAAAATGGCCACCCCCAGTGAACTTCGCCACTAGTCTATCATTTTTTGAGGCTGTAAACCTTCCCTTAGAGTCACCGTAAATGATCAGATGTACACTTCTGAAGTCAAGTGATTTTCAAGAGAAATATGATATGAATCTAAATACAAACAACAGCAGTATCCCCTTGTAGGAACTCCCAACCATGCACAGGGTTAAAATAGATCAATATTAATCATTTATAAACATCAGGAGGGAAGTTAAACAATTTCTAGTGCCCATTTAGCAATTTTGCTAAAATCTATTTTATTCATTTTCCTCCAGAGAAAAAGTATATAATCCTTTAAGGATTGGTGAGTGGGTGTTGCAAACCACCTTCTTCCTGCTTGATCAACAATTGATTGAGAGCAGAGATACAGACAGATGGAATACAGTTTCCATAATTTTCTGAATGTATGATGGAAGTGAGAAGTGAGCACATTGTGTTGTAAGACCTCTCTGCTGTATCAGTGAATTTATTTAGCAGGGTCTTTAGATTCCTTTGATCCCTCTTCAATAAAACATGGTTAGTTTGTTTCCTTGCACTACATCCTGATTTTGCAATGCTACCCCCAAACGCTAATTCCATATAGAAATGGACAGTCCATACCTTACACTGATGATGGTGAAATAACCTAAAATAGCTATTTTCTTAAGGCTGTACCTGTGCTTGACATAAGTGTTTGTGAAAGCAGAAGTTTCTCATAATCCCTGGAAGAGGATCAAATGTATTTTTTTTCTGCATTTGTGAGACATGCTGTGAGAAGACACTGCAGCACTTTCCATTGTGTTAAAGCCTTTTTTTGCATGTGCAGCTGAAGGCAGTAAGAATTCAACACCTGTCAGCTGCTCCTATTTACCAGCTAGGAACAGTGTTGCTCGCCTACCCCCGATCACGAATGTGAGTAAGTCCGGCCACGGCAGTATCGAAATCCAGATATGCCATGATCGGGATTTGAAACGGATTTCCGAATACGACTCGGATTTTAGCCGTGATTGCATGTAGAATCCGTGATCATGGATTTGACTTTAACACTAATAGCAAAGCCCTCATACATGCTACAATCACCAAAATTGCATGGATTATAAAGTTGAGAAGTGGCTACAACCTTAAAAAAATAAATAAATAAAATAAAATGAAAAGAACTTTTAGTTTTTGAGAAAATCAATTTTAAAGTTTCAAATGTAAAAAAGTATTTGTGATTAGTAAACCCATCAAAATCCGTCGACTTTAGCGGTTAAAGCGGAATGAAACCCAACATTTCTTCTTTGCTTTAAAAAATTTTTTTACAGCATATTATATACAACCAGCATTTTTTTTTTTACTAAAACAGCATTCAAAGGGTTACACACAGGGCTGGAAAATTCAGTGCAGAGAAATGTGGACGCATCCAAAGTTGTAGATAATGTTATCTTGTGTTTACTTAAATGTATCAAGTGAGGAATGTGACACTCTCTGACTGTGGAGAAGCTCCTGGACACAGAGAGACACTGAAAGAATTTCTGCCTTCAATACATAATGAATAAAACCAGTTATGAATAAAATGCAAAGTCAGCTCACAAAGCAAAAAAATTGTACTTTTGGGAACGTATAATTTATAAATGAATAATAATACCTATGCACAAATGCAAATATGATAACCATATGGCATAGAAAAAGTAGGAAAACATGTTTTTATTGAATATTATGTCAGGGTTTTATACCGCTTTAATAGCAAAGCTCCCTTACATGCTAGAAACACCAAATTTGCCAGATATGTTAAGAAGAACAGTGAGAACAAGAGGAAATCAATTTTAAAGTTTCAAAGGAAGTTTCAAAGGAAAAAGTATACATTTAAATGTGGTAAATACATTAACTGTTATCTACCGCATTTAAATGTATACTTTTTCTTTTGAAACTTTAAAATCAATTTTTTCTAATAAACTATAGGGTCTTTTTAAAAAATGTTTTTCTTGTTCCCACAGTTCTACTTAACATATCCTGCAAATATGGTGTTTCTAGCATGTAAGGGGGGGCTTTGCTATTAACCGCTAAAGTCGGCGGGTTTTCAGGTAATAATCACGGCCCGTGATTATCTGTGATCCCGAGCTGGATTTTGACCACGAGCACAGGTGCATTCGGAACTGAATCCGAGATTGAGAAGTGATCACAAATTTGGAATCTGACCTCATGATCAGGAAAAACAGGTATCCAGTGATCACCAGTGATCACGAGCTTGTGATGAGCAACACTAGCTGGGAACTGGATAGTGCTCAGCTCGGGACAGTGGACAGGCAGCACTCCCAATGGAATTGCATCTTAGCATGGCAGTTGCCATTTTAAAGTGCAACATGAACCTTTTTTACAGCTGGGAAGCGCCCCAGCATGTCAAACGTGACACATGTGGTGTTACTAAGTGTTATATTTTAAGTAGGCCTCTGTTATTTGGACTGAGTTTTAGGTAAAAGGCTTTACCAGGCAGTTACCAGGAATATGTCCTGAACATGTCCCTGAAGGGAGGCCACAGGCCTAAACTGCCCCAGACGGTTAGGAGACCTAAAGGTAAACATAGGCCATATTTACCAAACATAACATTCTTGTATGTAGGGTAAAGAAGTACTTGCAATATTAATTGAGTAGGTGTGTGTCATTACCCTACGAGGGATCTGAACCAATTAGAAGTTTAGGGGGATGGTTCAGATGATGACACAGTTAACTCTTTCCTGGTCAGTATTAAGGTTCATGATGGGCCAACGGAGCTCACTCTTACTTTCATGCTCTCTATCTACTGTAAACATCAAAGGTCCGCACCATCCCAATATTCAAGTTCCTTTATTTATAGCTCTTATAAAAAACAAATGAGTAAAAACAGGTCTGCATGATGAAACGCCTGTGCGTCATCATCATCATGCAGACCTGTTTTTACTCATGTCTTTTTTATCAGAGCTATAAATAAAGGAACTTGAATATTGGATGGTGCGGACCTTTGATGTTTACTGTGGATTCCCTGTGACTCCAGGGGTGGTCTCTGCACACCAAACCCATTGGTGCAACAAACGCTGGTTTTGATGCTCTCTATCTACTGACTGGAACCCTAATTACTTTCCTTTAGTTATGTAATCTGATATAACATATGCTGTATATATTAGATAGGCCTCAGGGCTTGGTAGTTAGATGTACCGTAGTATAGACAGAAGATTACCTGATTACCATTCAACAGGAAGGTAATCAAGAATCTGTAACGCAACAGACTCACTACAGAAGAATCTGCTTTGCTAAGATGTAACGAACTGTATCTGTATATCTGTTTACTGAATAAACACTTTGGAACTTGGAAGATGCCTAAAGAAGTTCTATCTCCTATGCTGTTTTGCTGTGATGAGAGTTGTGCTTGCAGCTCTTACTTATGAGTTGCTGGTGCCGGAATAAAGGGGTGCTGTGAAACCTATAGTTTCTTACACTTAGCACTGCCTATTTGGCTACATGTAACTGCAGGCAAAAGGTGCTTGTGGCCAGCAACCAGGAGACTGAACTGCGTGATGACCAGTTCAGCCATCTGTGGAAAACAGGCTTAAAGAACCTGCGACACCCATGCTAACCTAGAAATAAAAAAAACACATATATAAGTAGATAAATACTACTTCTACTTCCATAACAGATGTATTGTGCTATCCACGTAATGATTCCTGCAAATTTTACAAAGGAAAAGCAGAAAATCCTATTCTAGGCAGTGTCCATCTTGCCAAGCTAATGCTGACATCATATCCTCCCTGACTCGTTCCCCCCCCCCCCTCCTTTCTCTTGCTTATTGTGTATTCATTAGCTGCCCTCCTCCCAGAGTCTTTTTTTTTTATTTACACATCCAATCACTGAGTCACCTCAGCCTTGCTTGTAAACACAAGTGATCAGCTAGGCAGGGAAATAAATGGAAGAGGAGGAATATATTATAGATAAAAAGAACTCCCAGCATTCAAAAGGACTCCCAGCATTCAACTTTTTGGCACTGTTTGGCACTAGGGCCAGTGCTCCTAAAGTATGTGATAATTCCAAACCATAATGTAACGATTGGTGTCAGCAAGAACAGATTTTATGATTATTGGTGATCTGCAGTATCACCAATAATACAGATACTATACCTGATTATGTGGTGATCTGCAGAATCACCAATAATGCGAGTATAGCGAGACACAGGACAACCAAATGTAAAGATAGGTGTTTGGTGCAACAGTAATACAAATAGAGATACCAACTCCCCCAGAGGAGCTGGCAGAGGGAGATATCTCTATAGAACACAGGGATCAGCACTCCAGCAAGCTGGAGATGCAGATGAACTAGTAATCAGTTAACCCGAGGATCAGGTGGTGCACAGTAAGACAACGTATACTGATCACCCGTGGAGCGAGTGATTCAGACTTTACTGCAGCAGGTGATCACCTGAGGGACAGGAGATCAAGACTGAACTGCAGCTCCTAATCACCTGAGGAGCAGGTGATGACAGTACCGTAGTTACTAGTCACCTGAGGAGCAGGTGATTAAGACTGGACTGCAGCTACTGGTCACCTGAGGAGCAGGTGATTAAGACTGTACTGCAGCTACTGGTCACCTGAGGAGCAGGTGATTAAGACTGTACAGAGAATCTCTCACCAGGTACTAGGCTCACTGGTGAGGGCAGAAGAGTCAGACAAGCAGATTCGCCAACAAACGGACAGATATGGTACAAAGACAGAAGGCTTAAATCAGAGTAGTGTTCAGGCTGAGTCGGCAACAGGATCAGATAGGCAGAAGCACAGAATCAGTAAGCAGAAGAGTAGTCAAGGCTAGAAGAAGGTCATAGCAAATAATACAATTCAATTAGTACTTTAGCTATCAACAGAATCTGACTAAATGTGGATCCCCAGCTATTGCTGGTTCTAGCACACTTTGGGATCTGACTAAGGTCTGAGTGCTAACACGTAGCATTTGCAACAGCAGACGAGGAGCTACTGACAGGCAGGTCCTATATATACTGAGAGCGCCCCACAGCGCCGCCCCAGTCACTCAGCCAATCAGGGACACTGCTGGAGTCAGCTGACCGGCTGATCAGCTGACTCCCCTTCTATTCGCATAAAAGGTCCTGTCGCCTGGCGCGTAGCCCTCAGTCTATGTGCAACTGAAGGACCAGGCAAAACTCCACCGTGTAACTGTGCAGCGGAGGCCGCCGGCTGAGACGCAGAGACAGCCGCCATGCCGCTCACCGCTGCGGCGGCATCTCCGCTATCTATTACACATAATAGCAGAAAAAGTTTTGCAAGTTTTGAATGCAGGATTAGCATCTTTATCACTTAATACACTCAGACCAGTTGCTGTTGTAATTTGATTTTTATGGTGACAATACCGCTTTAAAGAGAACCAGAGACAAAGCACCCTCATGTATTTTACCATATACAGGTCCTTCTCAAAAAATTAGCATATTGTGATAAAGTTCATTATTTTCTGTAATGTACTGATAAACATTAGGCTTTCATATATTTTAGGTTCATTACACACAACTGAAGTAGTTCAAGCCTTTTATTGTTTTAATATTGATGATTTTCGCATACAGCTCATAAAAACCCCAAATTCCTATCTCAAAAAATTAGCATATCATGAAAAGGTTCTCTAAACGAGCTATTAACCTAATCATCTGAATCAACTAATTAACTCTAAACACCTGCAAAAGATTCCTGAGGCTTTTAAAAACTCCCAGCCTGGTTCATTACTCAAAACCGCAATCATGGGTAAGACTGCCGACCTGACTGCTGTCTAGAAGGCCATCATTGACACCCTCAAGCAAGAGGGTAAGACACAAAAAGAAATTTCCCAGAGTGCTGTATCAAGGCACCTCAGTCGGAAGTTTGTGGGAAGGAAAAAGTGTGGCAGAAAACGCTGCACAACGAGAAGAGGTGACCGCACCCTGAGGATGATTGTTGGCAAGGACAGATTCCAGACCTTGGGGGACCTGCGGAAGGAGTGGACTGAGTCTGGAGTAGAAACATCCAGAGCCACCATGTACAGGAAATGGGCTACAGGTGCCGCATTCCCCAGGTCAAGCCACTTTTGAACCAGAAACAGCGGCAGAAGTGCCTGACCTGGGCTACAGAGAAGCAGCACTGGACTGTTGCTCAGTGGTCCAAAGTACTTTTTTCGGATGAAAGCAACTTTTGCATGTCATTCGGAAATCAAGGTGCCAGAGTCTGGAGGTAGACTGGGGAGAGGGAAATGCCAAAATGCCTGAAGTCCAGTGTCAAGTACCCACAGTCAGTGATGGTCTGGGGTGCCATGTCAGCTGCTGGTGTTGGTCGGTCCACTGTGTTTTATCAAGGGCAGGGTCAAAGCAGCTAGCTATCAGGAGATTTTGGAGCACTTCATCTGCTGAAGAGCTTTATGGAGATGTAGATTTCATTTTTCAGCTCGACCTGGCACCTGCTCACAGTGCCAAAACCACTGGTAAATGGTTTACTGACCATGGTATTACTGTGTCCAATTGGCCTGCCAACTCTCCTGACCTGAACCCCATAGAGAATATGTGGGATATTGTGAAGAGAAAGTTGAGAGACGCAAGACCCAACACTCTGGATGAGCTTAAGGCCGCTATCGAAGCATCCTGGGTCTCCATAACACCTGAGCAGTGCCACAGGCTGATTGCCTCCATGCCACGCCGCATTGAAGCAGTCATTTCTGCAAAAGGATTCCTGACCAAGTATTGAGTGCATAACTGAACATAATTATTTGAAGGTTGACTTTTTTTGTTTTAAAAACACTTTTCTTTTATTGGTCGGATGAAATATGCTAATTTTTTGAGATAGGAATTTTGGGTTTTCATGAGCTTTATGACAAAATCATCAATATCAAAACAATAAAAGGCTTGAACTACTTCAGTTGTGTGTAATGAATCTAAAATATATGAAAGTCTAATGTGTATCAGTACATTACAGAAAATAATGAACTTTATCACAATATGCTAATTTTTTTAGAAGGACCTGTATATCAGTGGGAACATGACAGTAAACACCTACTCTGCTCTTTGTTTCATTCTTCTCTGCTAAATCTGCCTGTTATCAGCTGTGATAAGAATCCCCGACTGAGCATTCAGTCTAGCTTTGTCACACAATTATTATAGCTGAGTCTGTCTTCAGTAATTTCTTTTTAAGCCCAAGCCTGCCCCTTTGTGGCTCTGCTATAATGACTCCACTATAATCATCCCAGGCAAAGCCAGACTGAATGCTCAGTGGAGGATTCTTATCAGGACTGATAACAGGCAGATTTAGCAGTGAAGAATGAAACAAAGAGCAGAGTAGGTGTTTACGGTCATGTTCCCATTGATATATATGGTCAAATACATGAGGATTCTTCATCTCTGGTTCCCTTTAAGTAGGGGTCTTTATGTCCTCTTTGACCCTAATCCCCCAAAACGTGATTGCTCTCCATAAGCTGCTAAGTTATGTTTTTTTACATTTTTTACTGAAATATATTAGAGAGTTTGTCTTGACTTGATATCAATACTGATATAAGAACTTATTTTCTCACATCTTTTTGAATGTACATTGCATAGTTCAGTTAAGCTTATGGAGGAAAAAAAGGTATAATGACAACTGCAGTTTAAAATATGTATGCTGCAGTTATAACCCTTCAAGCTTCATTCAAACACATACAGCAAAACTGCATATAGTAACCTTGGCAAAATAAGGAAAAAAGCTATATGTAAATAATCTTAAAGTGTAACTGTCGGGCATAAAATCAAAAATCAATTCTTTATTTTTATCTGGTAAACAAGTAATAAGGATGCTAATCAGGCAATCCAAAAGTTAAAATGTAACGATCGGTGTCAGCACGCAGAGAGACTCTGATTATTGGTGATCTGCAGTATCACCAAGAATACAGATATATATACCTGATTATTGATGATCTGCAGAATCACCGATAATACAGATATATTGCTAACCTCTGGACACCTGGATAGTGTGAGTGTTTGGTGTAACGGTAGTACTTTGAGTATAGCACAGGAAAATTAGAGACAGTATGGGCAATACTGCTCTAGAGATAAGGAAACCTTCCAGTAGCCTGAGACTCCCCAAGGGGCGGAGTTAGGCTGGAAGAAGGAAGGTTCAGAGAGTGAGAGACAATAAAGACCAATGTCACTGAGTGATCTGGAGACTATCTCTTAATAGTAGAGATAGCTCTCGTGGTCGGGCAAGCCAGGTCGGCAACACACGGTCAGATAAGGTACATAGACAGAAGGCTGATTCGGTATCCAAGGCAAGCAGGGTTTGGCAACAGGGTATCAGATGTGCGAGGTACCGAATCAGAAATCAGAGGAGTAGTCAGGAAAGCAATAAGTCATAACAGATATCAAACAATGCCTAGTCTGGGTGTGAGGTCCTTGGTCTCTACACCCTGGAACTAGTCTGATGTATAACAAAATGGTAGCACAAGTTCCCTAGTCTGGGTGTGAGGTCCGTGGTCTCTACACCCTGGAACTGGTCTAAGCATAAACAGAATACAATACAAGTAATCTGGCTCAGTGTGAATACCCAGGTCCACCTGGTTCAAACACACTGCAGGATCTGACTAAGGTCTGAGTGCTTCCACGTAGTGTTCGCAACGGCAGACAACTTGTGACTGGCCAGCAGCAACTATATATAGTGTAGCACTCTCTGGCGCCCCCTCTAGGTGATGGACCAATAGAAACTTGCTCTGGCGTCAGCTGACCACCCTGGTCAGCTGGTCCCCTCTTGGCCATCATAAAAGTTCTGCCTCTTAGCGCTCACGCGCGTATTCCTAAACCTGTGTGAACTAACAGACTCAGCCACACCAGAGGCACGCTGCTGCGTGCAAACCGCCGCGCTGGACGCGGAACCAGCCGCCTCGCTGTCAGAACGTGTGGCGGCTTTTCCGCGTTCTCACATAAAATCTCTATTACTTTTCTTGTTTATAAATGATCATTCTCCAGTTTACCTGACTCTTATTTGGTACGTTGCCGCACAAAGGATGTTGCAGGGCATGCTGGGTTGTCCTTTTTTGCTTCTGTACATTAGTTAAGTCTGAAGGAAATACAGAAGCAAAAAAAAAGACAACCCAGCATGCCCTGCAACTTCCTTTTTGCGGCAACGTACCAAATAAGAGTCAGGTAAACTGGGGAATCATAATTTATAAACAAGAAAAGTAATAGAGATTTTAACTTTTGGATTGCCTGGTTAGCATTCGTATTACTTGATTTTTGATTTTATGCCCGACAGTTACACTTTAAGTTTATGTTATAGCCATGGTACAGAGATGCCTGAAGCATTTTCCGCAATAAAACAGGTACTGTGCACATTTCTCTAGACAATCCAGTACCTGCACCTCTATCAGTTATACTCCTTGTCTGAATGTGCAGTTCAAAATTCTCTCCGTCTGGCCTAATGACATTCTTTGTATAGTGAGCTTTCTGCAGATATCCACAGATCAGCAGGATGACTCCATATCCTATTATAATCTGCCAGGTAGAAATAGATAAATCTATTAGCCTGCTTTCTGCTTGTTTCATCATTCTGACAGCCTCCCGTGAGCATGAATTCATCAGCTCCTTCCAAACAGCCAGCTCCTGTATCCTCTGACAGCTAAATCTCCATGACGGAACTTCAGGTTAATAGATCTTTAATCTCTATTTAATTACTCATTAATAATCTAGCTCCTGATTCCATTTTTCATTAATTAGTTGTTGTTTATGGGCTGAGTAGAAGGATGCTGAAAGTTTCTTTTGCAAACCTTTGTAGTACAATGTAGTTACTATAATTCCAACAAAAACAGGTGTTTGTCTTGTCGTGTTTTTTTAAGTCAAGGTCCTAAAAATAAGAAAAACACTATTGCTAACATTCTGATTTACTAAACATTACCAGCTGTCCACTATGGCACCCAGGGCCGGATTTGTGGGCAGGCCACACAGGCTGAGGACTAGGGAGGGGCAAAGGCTGGGGCGGAGTTGCAGCTGTCAGCAGATCAACTGTTCTATAATTGCTTCTCTGCGCAGAGCTGATTTCTTCCTCACCTCTCTGTTGCACGCACTGCTCTCTCTCTCCTCTCCCGCCCCATTTTCTTCACTCTGACACTGAGGGGAGGGACTGAGCAGGCCAGAGGCGAACCAGGAAATTGAAGACTGAGGAACACAGCGCTGATCAGATAGACTGGTAATGGAACAGCAGATCTGCTTCCACCTGAGTGCCTTTACACATGCACTGGGCTAATCTCAATCCCCTCCAGAAGTGTCTGCATGGTAGCAATCTTGTCCTGTAGAAGTTGCCATGCAAAGTTTCTCCCTCCTGCATACTTGGAATTCCTTAGGGCACGCTAGCAATGATAGCAGAAACATTGCTTATTTCAGTGTCATTTAAGAGAACAGGCTGAAAGCGTAGGGGAAGGGAAGTGAGAGCTGACTGTGTGCAGAGACTTGTAGAGTTGGTTAGTGGTCGTCTGTGCTGTTATGTATTCCACCCTTGTAACAAAAAGTGTCTTGTTATATGAACAATGAAGATATGCTTGCTTTTTATGCTGTATTATTAAGGTGGTTAGGTGTTAAAAGTTCCAGCACAATTGCATTGGTTTGTTTTGCCAATCATTGCTAAAGACACTATTTAGTTGGCAGTTGGTATTGCTTTAGGGCTCAGTTACACTATGTGGTGTGTCATGACTGACAGCACTGCACTTGTCTAAAGACTTACCATTAACACTGCAGAGTGCGTTCCCGTGCAATGCGTTGTAACGCAGCCGGCAACATCCTAGAACATTACGCACGCATTTTCATGCATTTTTTTCAATGGGATGTAAGACGCATCAATTTAGCGCATTGCGATGTGCACTTCCATGTGTTGCAATGCATGCATGAGACTGCATTTGTTCATACATTGCCTAGTGTGATTAAGGACAGAAAGAAATTATAGAACTTCTAGTGACCTAAGCCCATTTAAAAACAGGCTCTAGGTCTGTCACCACTGCCACATGCCCCATCCTGCTCCTGTCCCAATGGCTGTCCGTGATGGACATGCACAGTAGAGCAAATGCACGAACACACACACAGGGACAGGATGCAGAGACATTTAGGTATTATTACATAGGATGCATTTTGCAAAAAAGTGAAGATGACCAGCACTTGCCAATTCTTAAAAAGCAGGGTATTTATTCACAAAGAAAGTGAACAAAAAATAGCCATGACATCGGGACTCCCAGAATGTAACTATAGCTCTTGATAGTAATTCCAATCACAACGGACTGTCGCCGTTTCGAATGGATAAACCGCTCTTTGTCAAGTGAAAGCACATGCTTTCACTTGACAAAGAGCGGTTTATCCGTTCGAAACGGCGACAGTCCGTTGTGATTGGAATTGGGCTGCAATGGAGGCGTAACCTATCCTGTACGAAGTCCTCATGCTACTGTTTGCAGCTAAGAGCTATATCTACTATCAAGAGCTATAGTTACATTCTTTACCCCATCTTTACATTAGTTACCCCTGAAGCTCCACGGAGCTCGCACATACACAGCAGCATGGAGCTGCTGCTTGGGCTTGGCAGAAAAACCCCAAAACACTCGGCTCTGTGCTAGTGCACAGGTGCAAGCCATCTGCATGTGCACCATGGGGTTAGCATTAGGCCCCTCCTCCTCCCTCTCCCCAACCATAAGTGCAACTAATTAGCAAACAAACCTCCCCGTTTGCTCACAAATACCATCCTTGTTACCTCCTCCCACCATGCAGAGTAGCAGAAGCATCTGTAATTTTTTTCCTGCTTCCAGACGCTGCTTCACAGCAGAACACTCTCTACTGCCATTCGCCAGCTCCCAATCACGTGACCCTCATGGGGTTCAGGGACCAATGGGGCCCCATGCTATTATGTTTGCAGGGGAGCCCTATTAAGTCTAGTTACACCAGTGTGCACAAGCTCTGTCTGCAAGCCCTCGCTGGAATGGACAGGAAGTAAAGGTAAATACCCAAATGGCGCATTTGTTTTTAAATTCCGGATCTCGGATATAAATGAGAACAGTAAGCTACAAAAGAAGAGAGGGGGTGCACAGCAGCATAGGAAATGTCCACGTCACAGACAAAACTATTCCCTAAATATATACCGATCTGATGGGAAACTGCGCTTTTGTAAAATATCCAATAATGATCTTTCTGATATAATTACCTTGTCTACAGGAATGAGTCGGGGCAGAGTAGGCAGATAATGCTAACAAACAAACAGAGAATAGATTATTTGTACACTTATAGCATGTAAACCATAATGTAAAAAATTAAAGCCTGTTAAACACATCCTTTTTTTAACCTTCCTGGCGGTATGCCCGAGCTGAGCTCGGGCTATGCCGCCGGAAGGCACCGCTCAGGCCCCGCTGGGCCGATTTGCATAATTTTTTTTTTGCTGTACGCAGCTAGCACTTTTCTAGCTGCGTGCAGTGCCCGATCGCCGCCGCTACCCGCCGATCCGCCGCTATCCGTTGCGCCGCAGCCGCCCCCCCCCCCCCAGACCCCGTGCGCTGCCTGGCCAATCAGTGCCAGGCAGCTCTATGGGGTGGATAGGAATCCCCTTTGACGTCACGACGTCGATGACGTCGGTGACGTCATCCCGCCCCGTCGCCATGGCGACGGGGGAAGCCCTCCAGGAGATCCCGTTCTTTGAACGGGATCTCCTGATCGCCGGCGGCGATCGGAGGGGCTGGGGGGATGCCGCTGAGCAGCGGCTATCATGTAGCGAGACTTTGTCTCGCTACATGAAAAAAAAAAAAAAAAAAAATTAAAAAAAAAAGATTTGCTGCCCCCTGGCGATTTTTTAGCAAACCGCCAGGAGGGTTAATTGGCCAGTGATTGTACAATTTTACCACCTCCATGTAGTATGAGGGCCAACAGATTTTGAAAACTATCAACAGATTGCGCAGGTAAGCTCTCAGACTACATAAAAGTGGTAAAATTCTTAGCCAATCAACATTGGATGTGTGCCGTGGCATAGCAATAAGGGTTGCAGAGGTCTCAACCCCACCGGGGCCCGCAGGGCCCTCCCTCAACCACAGTACTAGCTCTTTATTGGCCCTGTGCTTGTAATGGTCACTTCTATAAATGCATGAATGATGATGATTAAAAAGCTGTTCCCATCCCCTTCTTGTACTTCTGACACTGTGGTTGCCATTGGCAGGTTTTGGTGCACTGCATCAATTATTATGTATAGAGCGCTTGGAGGGGAGCCCAATGTAAAACTCACACTGGGGCCCCATAGCTCCTTAGCTATGCCACTGCCACCACTATATCCAGCTCCTATACAAAATACTGATATACTATCAATTTTAACCTTTAAGATCAATCAAAACTCAAATATCGTATTTCGTTATTCTTCCTTTTTATAGTGAAATTCAGCTTTTGTTGAGAAATAAGTAATCAATTCTATTCAGCCCTATACATTTCTAAGTACCCCTGACTCTTGACCTGGTCCCCGATACTTTTAATATGTTTTGCTCATGCTAGTCACACAGCACCATCCTCCCACCTCCAGCACCCCCTGCAGGCCCGTTCTGACATCAAATATGTGCTGGGAGGAAGTGACAGTTCTTCCTCCCCTGTGCCCGTTCACAATTCAGCCCCCTCCACTATAGTTCCCCTTATTATTCTCTGCACACAGCGCACAGGGAAGCTGCACTGTGTGCGATTTTTGTGGTGGTCCAAATTGGCAAGCAATGCTAGTTTGCTTTATCCCTTAAAGAGACTCTGAAATCTCATAAAATTCACGTTTTTATTTTAAAAATCACTTTAACATCATTGCCCTACCTAAAACGCTGCATCTCTGCGGCTGAACTAACTAAATCCCCCCTTAACTCCCTGCCGCAAAATCCACAACTTTCTTGGTCGGGGACTTCTGCTGCCCCGGGAGGCAGAGCTTTCAGCTGCAGCTCTGCCTCCATGCGTGTCAATCCACACATATCTCCGAATCTCCCCTGCCCCTCTCAGTGAAAGAAGACTGAGAGGTGCGGGGGGAGGCGGCGATCCGCGCTGATGGACGCGTGTAGAGGCAGAGCTGCAGCCGAAAGCTTTGCCTCTCACGGAAGCGCTCCCTGCAATGTGCCCCGGGGAGTGTGGGGGGGGGGGATTTAGTTAGTTCAGCTGCGGGGATGCTGCGTTTTAGGTAGGGCACTAATGTTAAAGTGATTTATAAAATAAAAGCATGAATTTTATGAGACTTCAGTCTCTCTTTAATCTAATTGATATACAGCCTTGTGCTTTTCCACTTTTATTAAAATAGTTATTAGAACACGAACACCTACAACTTATAACAAATGAACTGGCTTATTCCCCAAGCGCAGCAATACACACATATACACAAGGGAATAGATCTTACCTCTGTAAACTAATTAACTTTTGTCCTTAAATTTGAGTGGCAAGTGCCTGAGATACCACCTGTGGCTATCAGCAAATAAGTACATTTAATGAAACTGCTAGAATTAAGGAAAGGTCATATCAGAAGATCTGTGTAATTCATTGTGGTCCAGTGAAGAAAGCTGAGGAAGTAGGTAGTGAATTGTACTATGACATGTAATTAGATACACAAAGAAAGGATGCACTAGTTCAGACTCGCTAATTGAGAAACCACTTAAAATATTTCCTCTTAATTACCTTAGTCTACCTTAAATATAAAAATTCAGTACGCTTGGCAAAAAGTCAGAGACAGACTTTGTAATGTGCATTCATTAAAACATGAACAAATTCCAATAGCTTCATAAAGGCCTCAGAAGTATTGTTCACAAAGAAAGACATTCTTTGGAATTTGAGGTTATTATAGTTTTGATAGTTGCAAAAGCTCCTTGTCAATAGGTAGACTTGATAGATGGCACAAAACAATAGTGTTTGAGGAAAAAGTAAATTCTTTGTGATAAGGTAATTAAATCTTAATATCAGAATTGTAATGCTCACTTATCCTTTTAAGGTGGCCATACATCTCTTGACTTGGTGTCCAATCAGCCATCCAATTCGATAATTATTATTGAACCAGATTAAAATTGGTGCCACCAAGAGCATCGACAAGGCAGTGGATGCAGCAGACTTGCCCGATTCAAAAGAGATTTCATGCTGAAATTGATTGAGATTGGCCAGCTATGTATTAGGAACTTACAGATCTCTTTCTAATCAGATGTAATCAGAGAGAGATTTGACTCTTGGTCGAGTCTGCCCATCATCACTTGATGTATACACCTTTAGTTTTGCTTCACTGCTTATACAGATGTTCATGGTCAATATGCCTACTCTTGGCCCGACCACTGTTGCCTTACTTGTGCCCTCAGGGGCAAGGTAACACTGGTTGGGTGGAGAGTAGGTATAGGAATCCTCTATAATAAAACCCCTGCGTCCCTGCGTGTGCTGTCTCTGTGTAGCTGGGTCCGTGCTTTTTGCTACTGCGCATGTGCTCAGCACGGACCCAGCCTCACAGACACAGGAGGACAGGTACGGGGCCAGGGAGCCAGGCGGGCATGTGAGCGGGCGGCAGGATATGCAGCGGGTGTGCACGCACGCACGTGTGCGGCGGGTTGTGCCCACGCGCGCAGTACATGCGGCGGCGAGAAACACAGCCCCTAGAGCCCCGTTTTTAATCAGGCTTGGGTCTGCTAGTCCTATACAATAAAATGCAAGTGTCCCTGCATCATCAACTGAATGGTTGTGTGTCTCTGGCTTTGTTGTACTGAGCATGTGCGCAGCCAGGGCAGTTAGGACTCAGGACCGGATCGACAGTTTGCTGTCTGTGGTTCACAGAGGTTTTCGTTGCATTGTGGGAAATAACAGCTTTTTCCAAATTTTTCCAAGTGCCAAGCAAGCAGCTACCTGTGTTCATATACTTCAGACATACGCATATGCGTTTTGTATGCATTTTATAATATGCGTTTTTAATAACACTGTTTTTGTTGCATATTTTTCAAAAAAGCATCAAAAACGCACATAATGAAAGTCAATGGTAAAGCAATGTAATGCGTTTTGTATGCGTTTTTCATGCATTTTAAAAAACAACAACGTTTTCTGATTTATTTCCACTTCCTGTTGTCTTCCTAGTGATTTGCATAAAACACAATAGAAAAACACATGGAAAACGCATATGCACTTTGTATATGTGAACCGCAAACGCGTTAAGACGCACCCAAAATGTAAGAAAAATGCATGTGCGGAAAAAATGCAAAATGCAAATGCACAAAAATGCACAACAAATGCAGAAACGCACATGACAGAAAACATGACTTTTCACGCACTGTAAGATGTGCACTCAGCCTCAAGCAATACCAGTTGCCTGGCAGTCCTACTGATTTTTCTGTCTTAAAGAGAACCTGAGGCGGGTTTGTCAAATCATATTAGGACACAGAGGCATGTTCTGTATACAATGACCTGCCTCTGTGTCTTTCCAGTGTGCCTCCAGCTCCCCCCCCCCCCCCCTCCCGCTGCTGTCCCTAATTAAAAAAAAGCGCCACGCTAGTGAGACACAGGTTGTCGCCAGCCTGCTATTTTCCTCTGCCTGTCATGCACCACCGCTCCCCCGCCTCCTGTATAGCGCAGCTCCCCGCCTGTGACCCTTCCCTCCCTGCCTCCTCAAGCTGATTGGAGGAAGCTTACGAAGGCAGGGGGGGAAAGAACACAGGCGGGGAGCCACGCTATACAGGAGACGGGGGAGTGGCAGTGAATGATGGGCAGAGGTAAATAGTAGGCTAGCGACAATCTGCATGTCGCTAGCCTGTCGCTTTTCTTTAATTGGGGACAGCAGAGCCCGGGGGGGGGGGGAGGGGGGGGGAAATCAGATGATCAACAAGACAGTTAGGAAACTAGTATTATTTAGAAGGAAATAAATATGGCAGCCTTAATATCACCCTCAGTTCAGATCTTGGGATCAAGGTCACTGTTAGGCTGCAAACATTGCCAATTGTGGAAATGCTTATAAACCAGATTTGGGGCCACATTCAGATCAGGCACCAAAAAACAAACACACAAATTTGACACTCCAGAAACCCCCCAGCTGTCTGCAGGGGCACCGCAAGCGTACAAGCGAGGCAAGCTCTCTGGCGGGAGAGGGGCCCCAAATTATGGTCTGCTTGGGCCACCAAAACCTTAGCTGCACCCCTGGCTGTCTGCCACCATCCCTGTTTCAAATTGCCATTCAAAAAAAGCATTGGTTACATGAAATTGCACGAGCATGCTTAACCTTCCTGCCGGTAAGCCCGAACTGAGTTCGGGCTATGCCGCCGGAAGGCACCGCTCAGGCCCCGCTGGGCCGATTTGCATAATTTTTTTTTTGCTGCACGCAGCTAGCACTTTGCTAGCTGCGTGCAGTGCCCGATCGCCGCCGCTACCCGCCGATCCACCGCAATTCCTCTCGCCGCGGCCGCCCCCCCCCCCAGACCCCGTGCGCTGCCTGGCCAATCAGTGCCAGGCAGCGCTATGGGGCAGATCGGAGTCCCCTCTGACGTCACGACGTCGATGACGTCGGTGACGTCATCCCGCCCGTCGCCATGGCGACGGGGGAAGCCCTCCAGGAGATCCCGTTCTTTGAACGGGATCTCCGGATCTCTGATCGCCGGCGGCGATCGGAGGGGCTGGGGGGATGCCGCTGAGCAGCGGCTATCATGTAGCGAGACTTTGTCTCGCTACATGAAAAAAAAAAAAATTTAAAAAAAAAGATTTGCTGCCCCCTGGCGATTTTTTTGCAAACCGCCAGGAGGGTTAAAGAGAACCTGAGATAGAGGGAAAGAAAAGTTTTATACTTACCTGGGGCTTCCTTCAGCCCCCTCCACTCAGATGGCTCTCTTGCCGCCACCTGCCGCCTCCTGGACCTTCTCTAATTGACCATGGAAAGTCCTCAGGTGCGCGGTGCACTGCACATGTGCGGGCCAACCGTGCACGTCCATGCTGCGCTCCCATGGTGTAAGCACAGAATGCTTCCAGCCACAGGAGTGCGAGCGGCCAAACTGTGCATGCTCCAACTAAAGGACTTTTCAGGACCAGTTTCAAAGGATCCAGGAGCCTGAGGGCTGCAAGGAGAGAGCAACAAGCATGGAGGGGGCTAAAGGAAACCCCAGATATGTGTAAATCCCCCCCCCCTCCCCATCTCAGGTACAATTTAAGCCATGTTGATACTTAAAAGCTTCCTACATATTATGAATTGTCCTATCACTAGTGTACTTAAAGGGAACCTAAACTGAGAAGGATATGCATTTTTCCTTTTAAAATAATACCAGTTGCCTGACTCCCCTGCTGATCCGGTGTCTCTAGTACTTTTAGGGCCCGTTTCCACTATCGCGAATCTGCATGCGTTTCCTGCATGCAGATTCGCACAGCCAATACAAGTGGATATGCCTGTTTCCACTTGTCAGTTTTCCTGAGCGTTTTTCTGTGCAGGATTTTTCTGCACGGCAGAGCCCTCAGAATTTGCCTGCGTGTGGAATGCATGCGAATCGCCACTAATGTATTTAATAGGGAAATCGCCTGCGGCTTTGGTATGCGAATTCGCATGGAAATCAAAGAAAAAGCACACCGGCACTGCCATGGTTAAATTCGCATACAGCGTCATCCATGCGAATTTTCAGGCGAATTTGCACGAAAATTCGCATACAACCGCATGCAAAATTCACATCTGCATGTGGATTTTTACCGCGGCAATTCGCACCGCACAAATGGAAACGGGCCCTTAGCCACAGCCCCTCAGCAAGCATGCATATCAGGTGCTCTGACTGAAGTCAGACTGGATTAGCTGCATGCTTGTTTCAGGTGTGTGATTCAGCCACTACCGCAACCAAAGAGATAAGCAGGACAACCAGGCAACGTGTATTGTTTAAAAGGAAACATTCATATCCCTCTCAGTTAAGGTTCCCTTTAACAGCAGGATGTGCAAGTTTACACACTTCAGGGTTACTTTATAAAAAGGATAAGGCCTCTTTCACATGATGGGCTGAAAGCAATACACCTTTCCACACGCAGGCAAATTCTGAGGGCTCTGCCGTGCAGAAAAATTATGCACAGAAAAACGCTCAGGAAAACTGACAAGTGGAAACAGGCATATCCACTTGTATTGCAGTTGGCTGAAGGTGTAATGGTTAAGGGCTCTGCCTCTGACACAGGAGACCAGGGTTCGAATCTCGGCTCTGCCTGCTCAGTAAGCCAGCACTAATTCAGTAGGAGACCTTTGGCAAGTCTCCCTTACACTGCTACTGCCAATAGAGCGCGCCCTAGTGGCTGCTGCTCTGCTCTGGCGCTTTGAGTCCGCAAGGAGAAAAGCGCAATATAAATGTTATTTGTCTTGTCTTGTCTTGACCTAATTGCAGAGCTGGCAGCCATTGCCAATTGCTTCTGTTTATTTGCTGGGCACTTGCAGTTTGTTGCAATCATCCAGCATTGTTGGTCATCTTGTGCGGCAGGTGGCAGCTGCCCACTAAATGTGGCATGAGACATCTTTTTTACTGGAGGAAGGTAGGATAGAAGGGTGCTGGCACTGCAGCTAAGGATGCAGGGAGGGTTGCAGGGGTGCAGACCGGGTATCCGGTGTGATGCAGATAGACCAGCATGCTCAGGCTCAGATAGACATCATATGCAGGCGGAGGAAAAGATGTGAAATGCCAGCACTGCTGTAAACTGCTTGTTTATTCATAACACATGGTGCAACATCATGGATTCAAATTTCATGCATATTGAGAACTAACATACCGGTTTGCTGGTGAAGCTGTGCGGTGGGTGCTGGGGGATGAGAGCCTTACAGCCGTTTCGAACAGATGCGCTTCTACGAAGGCTGCAGAGGGCGGCTGTCTGCTGTCAGTTTAAATCCTAAACAGATCAGCGTGCAGCAAATTGCTGCTAAAGGCACCGCTTCCTCTCCACCAAGGGGCGGCCAATAACACGCTGGGTTCCGATTCAAACCAGCATGGGACGCACGGGGAGTAGCACTTCCTGGATACGGTGGCCTAAATAGGACAAACTTATTAGAAGTCCTTTGCAAGTCTGCATGAGGCTATCATATCATAGATGGAGCTAAAGGTTTCCATCTAGTGACAGGAAAAATGTATTGCGGCCTGGACTTTTTACAAGGGGAAATTAAAGTGACAGTGCACTAATAGATAAAGGATTGCCAAATAGGAGTACAGACTGGCAAATATAATTTACAATATGATATAATTAATTTCAAAACCCATAAAAAGTGTTTAAAAGGGACCGGGGACCTGTGCTACAAAAAATAGTGGAAGAGGTATAAAACTTTTCCCTCCCTCCCAACCTCAGTAAAAAATCTGCCACTCCCCCCTGTACTGTTCTACAATGTGTATTATTATAATTGTGTTGTTGAATAAGTCATAACAGCTATATTACTGACCTCCTTACCTCAATCTGGGTTACCCAGAATTATGCATGTATTACAGCGCATTTTTAGTTTTATACCTCTTCCACTATTTTTTTGTAGCACAGACCCCCGGGTCCCTTTTAAACACTTTTTATGGGTTTTGAAATTAATTATATCATATTGTAAATTATATTTGCCAGTCTGTACTCCTATTTGGCAATCCTTCATCTATTAGTGCACTGTGAGTGCACTAGCAGTGCAGTGTATACAGAGTCAGATGAGGACGATATACACAGTTCAGATGAGCAGGAAGAAGAAGAGGGTGCATTAGAAAACGGCAAAAGTGATGTGAAGACATTCTTCAAAAATCCGGCCGTATTTCCATCATCCAATAAGACGGTGGGTGCTGGGGTTGTTGAAACTAACCTGGAAAGGTTGAGTGAAAAGGAGGTCAGGTTTTTTTGGACTAAAACCACTTTGCAACAACACCAGGATGAAAAAACTACAGCAAGAGATTTTAGGCGGTGTGTGGAGCCTTCAGAGTACTGCGATAATGATTTTGCAAAGATGTGGAAAGAAGCATATATTGAGCATGCTACAGGACTACAGAATATAGTTTTGGAAAGAACTAAACAGGAGCACGCAAAAACTTTGCAAGAGATTGAAACAATTAAAACGCATTATCAGGACCTAGTGGATCGAGAGCATTACATGAGGACCCTGAGAAAAATGGATCACAAGCGTAATTGGTGTCCAGGACACTATAAGAGGAGTGCACATTTTGCATGTTTTCTGGACCCTTGAATTTAAATTTTGCTGCTCTGGATGCATAGTATCCTGTATTTACGTGTTTTCTTTAGGAACATTCAACTTACAATATTGGCTCCTATGCTGGGGATATCCCTACCCTTCTTTTCCTCCCCTTCTCCCCCTTTTCCCCTCCCCTATTTTCCCCTTGTCCCTCCCTGATCTTATACCTTTCCTCCAACTTTTAACCTCCCTCCCCACCCCAGTAAAAAATCCGCCACTCCCCCCTGCACTGTTCTACAATGTGTATTATTATATTTGTGTTGTTGAATAAGTCCTAACAGCTATATTACTGACCTCCTTACCTCAATCTGAGTTACCCAGGATTATGCGCATATTACAGCGCATTTTTATTTTTATACCTCTACCACTATTTTTTTGTAGCACAGACCCCCGGGTCCCTTTTAAACACTTTTTATGGGTTTTGAAATTAATTATAACATATTGTAAATTATATTTGCCAGTCTGTACTCTATTTGACAATCCTTCATATATTAGTGCACTATCACTTTAATTTCCCCTTGTAAAAAGTCCAGGCCTTGTAAAAAGTCCAGGCCGCAATACATTTTTCCTGTCACTAGATGGAAACCTTGAGCTCCATCTATGATACGATAGCCTCATGCAGACTTGCAAAAGACTTCTAATAAGTTTGTCCTATTTAGGCCACCGTATCCAGGAAGTGCTACTCCCCATGCGTCCCATGCTGGTTTGAACTGTAACTCAGCGTGTTACTGGCCGCCCCTTGGTGGAGAGGAGGCGGTGCCTTTAGCAGCAATTTGCTGCACACTGATCTATTTAGGATTTAAACTGACAGCAGACAGCCGCCCTCCGCAGCCTCTGTAGAAGCGCATCTGCACGAAACGGGCTAAAGCTTTAGCTGCTCGCTGGATGCACATCACATCTGTAAGTGCGAAGAGGAGCAGAGACTATCCACTTAACCTGAAGCGGCCAAAAGATTGTTGCCTAGAGCAACACGCATCTTGATAAATGGGGCCTACGTGGCTCTGAAACTTTGGCTTATTTGCAAGATAACAATAAAGATCATTTTTGGATGTTCTAGCTTCTTCAAAGTGCTTCTGGACTGAAGCCACCTAGGGAATGCTCTGTGGGTGACCAGGATCATTAGGCCCAAAGACTCCCTACTGTTTTAAGTACTGGCTTGAGCTGGGATTTAAACCCTGGTCAAATGCTCAAATCTTACATCAGTATGCTATCCAGCTTACTCTGATCTTAAACAAAATACTAATGACTAGGGATGAGCGGGCAACAATTTCAAGTTAGTTTCCAAAGCAAATTTTATTTACTGAACTGTGCAGATAAATTGCCAGCCAATTTTGGATAAAAATGTTGCTGTACAAACAAGCGTTTAATAGCAAAGCACTCATAAATGCTATATTCACCAAATGTGCACAATATGTTAAGGAGACTGGTTGGAATAAATAAGATTTTTTTGTTTTTTTGTTTAAGACCTTGTCATTTTTGAGAAAATTAATGTTAAGGTTGCAATAGGAAAAATGTTTCTTAAAGAGAACCTGTACTGAGTAAAAATATTTAAAATAAACACATAAGGTAACTTCAAATGAACATTACATAGTTACCTTGCCATCAGTTCCTTTCAGAAGCTCACCATTTTCTTCTGACCATAATCCCCTCCAGTTCTGACAATATTTTGTCAGATCTGAAATATATCAGTTGCTGTCAATAAAATACCAGTTGCTGTCAGTTATAGCTGAGAGGAAAACTGATGTACCAGGTAATGCCCATGTTTCCCTATGGCTCAAGTGGGCGATGTTACAGTTTAACTGTGTGCTGACCAGAAAGCTGTTATGGGCAATGGCCATTTTCAAAATGGAGGACGGAAATTTCCCTTGATCACAGTGAACAAACAGAACGTGGCACAGGAGAAAGACACCGAGGAGTAGACTACATGAAAGGTAAGTATGACTTGTGTATGCTTATTTTGACTTTTAATTTTCAGTTCAGGTTTTCTTTAAACATGTTTAAACTAAAGATTGCTACATTATATTTAACTAGTTAAAAGGCCCACCCATTGAAAAGCGGGTGCTATGCCTCGGAGACAACCCCCACCACAATGCGCATATGTTCATGAGGCGCATGCCTGCACACACACACACCTGCCCTCCTGCACCCATGCTCCTCACTGTCTGAAGTCTGTCTGCCTGCCGCCTATGTGCCAGTTATTATATAGGAAAACATGTTTTATACATTTTTTTTTGTTAAAATGTAAAAAAAATGGACAGCGCGGGGTCCTCCCTCCCAAACCTACTAGGAAAGAGCCAGCTAAATTCACAAAAATCGTGTTTACTTCAGAAGAGGAGTTTTTGTAAAAATACTTTTAATTTCTTCATAAGGAAAATGTCACCACAATAGACATGTTAATACAAACATGATTTATGTTAAAATACATATTATTATGCACCACGCATTTCTAAAATCACTGAATGGGACCAACAAAACAGTTTTGGGAAAAAAGAAAAACTGTACCCGCCCGTGTCTGAGAAGGGACAGAGTGGGTTAATTTCCTTGGATGTCCGCCTCTTTCCATGGCTTTCCATGCTACTCTTTATCCTCCTGATACTCCCTGTTTCACAGCCAGAGCTTCAGCTGTGAAACAAGAAATGTTGGGAGGATGGAGGGCAGCATGGAGGACTGTGGCAAAAAGGTGGACATGCTGGTTAATTAACACGTGTTGCCACTGCTCCCTTTTCAGACACAAGGGGGTAGTTTCACTTCTAGCAAAACTGTGCTCGCTTACCCCAACTACCACAGTGTTGACAAAACATTTTTACAGCTTTTCAAATTGCTGGAGACAAGGCCACCAACATTCGGGACATCTGTACACTTGCAAGATTTTCACCAAAATCTCACAAACAATCTTTTTGGATAACAAAAACCTGGTTATTTAAAAAAAGAAACACACAAGTCAGATGATTCTTCAGTTCCCAGCAGCTGCACAAAAACTGCCATTTAAGGCAGATTATCTCTCTGAACATTGCAAAGTGGGAACTGCTGACTGTACATAAACAGCACAGCATTTTCATGACGGGTTTGACAATTCACCTCTCTCTCTCATCCTAAGTAAAGTACATTTTAGCAATCTCCAAATTTGCAGTACTATTTATTAGCCTATAACAAGTTTCCGTTAGTGTGGGCCGAACAGGCAAACGGTCTTTCATACATTATTTGCTGTAGTTAGAACATGTTTCCTTGCTAGATTGAGATACCTAGCAACACTTATCACAAGCCATAGACATGTGTATTCGTTCCAAACAAACAATGTAACAGCTTGCATCAAACACCACAGGCAGATTCATGCATACTCTCCTAAAGCCACTTTATGTTTACACTTTTCTTAATCCTTTTTGTGTCTACATGATAATGCCCATGTTATCTTAATACTGATACAACTGCAAAACATTTTCATTTTACAGTACACTTAAAAATCAAAACAAAAAAAAAAACCTTAAAGGGTACCTGAACCAATAAAAGAAAAAAAAGAAAGATAATTAAATACTTATATCAGTAGTGTTCTGGCACATCCAGAGGCTTCCCCATCCTCCTTGACCCCAGTGAGACAGCACTGGAACCCTCTGAACATATTCAACAAAGGTTGGTCTAATATGTTCTTGTAACCACAGTCCCATCCATGTATGAGCACAACTGCACTATGCAGGCAAAAGTACGGGTCATGCTTGTGCAGTAGTATGGAGGCATTTGCGCACCTTTTTTTTCCCCTCCATGCACCAGCAGCTCCATGCTGCAGGTGGTAGGCCATATTTGCAACTGTGCAGTGCAGCCTCACTCTACACAGACACAGGAGCATAGCTACAAAGAAGAAGATGGTTCCGGCAAGCAGGGGTGGAGTGAATTCAAACGCTTCCCTGTACTGAGGTATTAAATATTTATTTTTTCACTAATGGTTCTCTTTAAAGCAGATCAAAACTCAAAAACAATATGAAGCAAACTATATAACTGTCACAGTAGTAGCCACGTGCCATCTTTACCAATTTTACTTTTTGTGAAATTTAATGCAATTGCATGCAAATGTATGCAATTACTTGTCATGCAATCTAATGCACATTTTCTTTATGCATCTGCTCCTCTTCTCCCCCCTCCTTCATATTTCTATGCTTTCCATTCTCTCCTCTCTACTTTAAGAACCCAAGAGCCAGTAATTTTGACTTTTTCATGCAAATTCATGCAATCACTTTATCACGCAAGCTTATGCACTTCCTAGCCTCAGTGCATATACTATTATCCTGACTTAACCACTTCCCGACCGCCGTATATACAATTGGCGGCCGGGAAGTGGACGCCGCAAGGACCGCCGTATTGACGAAATGCGGCGGTCCTTGTATGGGCATGGGCGGAGCGATCGCGTCATCCGTGACGCGATCCTCCACCTCCGCCTGGCGCCGCTCACCCGCCGCAACATCCCGCCGGCCATACGGAAGCGCCGGCGGGATGTTAACCTGACGATCGCTGCATACAAAGTGTATAATACACTTTGTAATGTTTACAAAGTGTATTATACAGGCTGCCTCCTGCCCTGGTGGTCCCAATGTCCGAGGGACCACCAGGGCAGGCTGCAGTCACCCTAGTCTGCACCAAGCACACTGATTCCCCCCCCCCCCTGCCCCAGATCGCCCACAGCACCCATAAGACCCCCCCCTGCCCACCCCCCAGACCCCTGTTTGCACCCAATCACCCCCCTAATCACCCATCAATCACTCCCTGTCACTATCTGTCAACGCTATTTTTTTTTTATCCCCCCCCCCTGCCCCCACTCCCTCCTGATCACCCCCCCACCCCTCAGATTCTCCCCAGACCCCCCCCCCCATGTACTGTATGCATCTATCCCCCCTGATCACCTGTCAATCACCTGTCAATCACCCGTCAATCACCCGTCAATCACCCGTCAATCACCCGTCAATCACCCCCTGTCACTGCCACCCATCAATCAGCCCCTAACCTGCCCCTTGTGGGCAATCTGATCACCCCCCCCACACCAATAGATCGCCCGCAGATCCGACATCAGATCACCTCCCAAATCCATTGTTTACATCTATTCTCTCCTCTAAACACCCACTAATTACCCATCAATCACCCATCAATCACCCCCTATCACCACCTGTCACTTTTACCTATCAGATCAGACCCTAATCTGCCCCTTGCGGGCACCCAATCACCCGCCCACACGCTCAGATTGCCCTCAGACCCCCCCTTATCAATTCGCCAGTGCAATATTTACATCTGTTCTCCCCTGTAATAACCCACTGATTACCTGTCAATCACCTATCAATCACCCATCAATCACCCCCTGTCACTGCCACCCATCAATCACCCCCTGTCACTGCCACCCATCAATTACCCGCTGTCACTGCCACCCATCAATCAGCCCCTAACCTGCCCCTTGCGGGCAATCTGATCACCCACCCACACCAATAGATCGCCCGCAGATCCGACGTCCGATCACCTCCCAAGTGCAGTGTTTACATCTGTTCTCTACCCTAAACACCCACTAATTACCCATCAATCACCCCCTGTCACTGCTACCTATCAGATTAGACCCCTATCTGCCCCTAGGGCACTCAATCACCCGCCCACACCCTCAGAATGCCCTCAGACCCCAGCCCTGATCACCTCGCCAGTGCATTGCTTGCATCTATTCCCCCCTCTAATCACACCTTGAGACACCCATCAATCACCTCCTGTCACCCCCTAGCACACCTACCCATCAGATCAGGCCCCAATTTGCCCCGTGTGGGCTCCTGATCATTTGGCCAAACCCTCAGATCCCCCTCAGACCCCCTTCCGATCACCTCCTCAGTGCATTGATTGCATCTATTTTCCCCTCTAACCACCCCCTGAGACACCCATCAATCACCTCCTGTCACCCCCCTAGCACTCCTATCCATCAGATCAGGCCCAATACAACCTGTCATCTAAAAGGCCACCCTGCTTATGACCGGTTCCACAAAATTCGCCCCCTCACAGACCACCTGTCATCAAAATTTGCAGATGCTTATACCCCTGCACAGTCATTTTGAGACATTTGGTTTCCAGACTACTCACGGTTTTGGGCCTGTAAAATGCCAGGGCGGTATAGGAACCCCACAAGTGACCCCATTTTAGAAAAAAAAGACACCCCAAGGTAGTCTGTTAGGTGTATGACGAGTTCATAGAAGATTTTATTTTTTGTCAAAAGTTAGCGGAAATTGATTTTTATTGGTTTTTTTCACAAAGTGTCATTTTTCACTAACTTGTGACAAAAAATAAAATCTTCTATGAACTCGCCATACACCTAACGGAATACCTTGGGGTGTCTTCTTTCTAAAATGGGGTCACTTGTGGGGTTCCTATACTGCCCTTGCATTTTAGGGGCCCTAAACCGCGAGGAGTAGTCTAGAAAACAAATGCCTCAAAATGACCTGTGAATAGGACGTTGGGCCCCTTAGCGCACCTAGGCTGCAAAAAAGTGTCACACGTGGTACCGCCGTACTCAGGAAAAGTAGTATAATGTGTTTTGGGGTGTATTTTTACACATACCCATGCTGGGTGGGAGAAATTTCTATGTAAATGGACAATTGTGTGTAAAAAAATCAAACAATTGTCATTTACAGAGATATTTCTCCCACTTAGCATGGGTATGTGTAAAAATACACCCCAAAACGCATTATACTACTTCTCCTGAGTACGGCGGTACCACATGTGTGGCACTTTTTTTACACCCTAAGTACGCTAAGGGGCCCAAAGTCCAATGAGTACTTTTAGGATTTCGCAGGTCATTTTGCGACATTTGGTTTCAAGACTACTCCTCACGGTTTAGGGCCCCTAAAATGCCAGGGAAGTATAGGAACCCCACAAATGACCCCATTCTAGAAAGAAGACACCCAAAGGTATTCCGTACGGAGTATGGTGAGTTCATAGAAGATTTTATTTTTTGTCACAAGTTAGCGGAAAATGACACTTTGTGAAAAAAAACAATTAAAATCAATTTCCGCTAACTTGTGACAAAAAAATAAAAACTTCTATGAACTCACCATACTCCTAACGGAATACCTTGGGGTGTCTTCTTTCTAAAATGGGGTCATTAGTGGGGTTCCTATACTGCCCTGGCATTTTAGGGGCCCTAAACCGTGAGGAGTAGTCTTGAAACAAAAATGACCTGTGAAATCCTAAAAGGTACTCATTGGACTTTGGGCCCCTTAGTGCAGTTAGGGTGCAAAAAAGTGCCACACATGTGGTATCGCCGTACTCGGGAGAAGTAGTATAATGTGTTTTGGGGTGTATTTTTACACATACCCATGCTGGGTGGGAGAAATACTTCTGTAAATGACAATCTTTTGATTTTTTTACACACAATTGTCCATTTACAGAGGTATTTATCCCCCCCAGCATGGGTATGTGTAAAAATACACCCAAAAACACATTGTACTACTTCTCCCGAGTATGGCGATACCACATGTGTGGCACTTTTTTGCACCCTAACTGCGCTAAAGGGCCCAAAGTCCAATGAGTACCTTTAGGATTTCACAGGTCATTTTGAGAAATTTCGTTTCAAGACTACTCCTCACGGTTTAGGGCCCCTAAAATGCCAGGGCAGTATAGGAACCCCACAAATGACCCCATTTTAGAAAGAAGACACCCCAAGGTATTCCGTTAGTAGTATGGCGAGTTCATAGAAGATTTTATTTTTTGTCACAAGTTAGCGGAAATTGATTTTAATTGTGTTTTTTCACAAAGTGTCATTTTCCGCTAACTTTTGACAAAAAATAAAATCTTCTATGAACTCACCATACTCCTAACGGAATACCTTGGGGTGTCTTCTTTCTAAAATGGGGTCATTTGTGGGGTTCCTATACTGCCCTGGCATTTTAGGGGCCCTAAACCGTGAGGAGTAGTCTTGAAACGAAATTTCTCAAAATGACCTGTGAAATCCTAAAGGTACTCATTGGACTTTGGGCCCTTTAGCGCAGTTAGGGTGCAAAAAAGTGCAACACATGTGGTATCGCCGTACTCAGGAGAAGTAGTATAATGTGTTTTGTGGTGTATTTTTACACATACCCATGCTGAGTGGGAGAAAGATCTCTGTAAATGGACAATTGTGTGTAAAAAAAATTAACAAATTGTCATTTACAGAGATATTTCTCCCACCCAGCATGGGTATGTGTAAAAATACACCCCAAAACACATTATACTACTTCTCCTGAGTACGGCAATACCACGTGTGGCACTTTTTTGCAGCCTAACTGCGCTAAGGGGTCCAAAGTCCAATGAGCACCTTTAGGCTTTACAGGGGTGCTTACAATTTAGCACCCCCCAAAATGTCAGGACAGTAAACACACCCCACAAATGACCCCATTTTGGAAAGTAGACCCTTCAAGGTATTCAGAGAGGGGCATGGTGAGTCCGTGGCAGATTTCATTTTTTTTTGTCGCAAGTTAGAAGAAATGGAAACTTTTTTTTTTTTTTTTTTCTCACAAAGTGTCATTTTCCGCTTACTTGTGACAAAAAAAAATATCTTCTATGAACTCACTATGCCTCTCAGTGAATACTTTGGGATGTCTTCTTTCCAAAATAGGGTAATTTGGGGGGTATTTATACTATCCTGGAATTCTAGCCCCTCATGAAACATGACAGGGGGTCAGAAAAGTCATAGATGCTTGAAAATGAGAAAATTCACTTTTTGCACTATAGTTTGTAAACGCTATAACTTTTACCCAAACCAATAAATATACACTGAATGGTTTTTTTTTAATCAAAAACATGTTTGTCCACATTTTTCGCGCTGCATGTATACAGAAATTTTACTTTATTTGAAAAACGTCAGCACAGAAAGTTAAAAAAATCATTTTTTTCCCAAAATTCATGTCTTTTTTGATGAATATAATAAAAAGTAAAAATCGCAGGAGCAATCAAATAGCACCAACAGAAAGCTTTATTAGTGACAAGAAAAGGAGCCAAAATTCATTTAGGTGGTAGGTTGTATGAGCGAGCAATAAACCGTGAAAGCTGCATTGGTCTAAATGGAAAAAAAGTGGCCGGTCCTTAAGGGGTAGAAAGCCCTAGGTCCTCAAGTGGTTAAGTAGGGGACTTACCGTTCGATTTGGGTTGGTATGTCCACCCGTTGTAGAGGCTACGCAGAAATCCAATTACCGGTAAGTGTTATTGTCTTTTGCTTGCCTCTACTCCAAATGTACACTGAGAGTTAGAATATTACCTCTCTCAGGGCGGGACTACCGCAGATAATACTTTGTGACCAAACCCCACGTCTAGGTGACTTGGTAAATCCAAACGGTAGTCCTTAATGAAGTTGTCATAAGAGAACCATGTAGCAGCCTTACAAATTTGGAGTACTGAGGCAGAATTTCTTTCTGCCCAGGAAGAGGAGACAGCCCTAGTGGAGTGTGCTTTGACATTTACGGGGGCTGGCTTACCTGCTATTTCATAAGCTTTGCTTATATACATAACTTTAACCAGTTACTGAGAGTACTCTTGGATGCTCTTAACCCTTTACGAGAACCCTGAAACTGAACAAATAAATTATCCTCCTTTCTCCATTCAGCAGTTTTATCTTAATACAACAAAATCATTTTCCTGACATCCAGGGAACTTAACTTTTCCTCTTTTCGGTTTCAAGGATTCGGACAAATAGAAGGGATAAAGATTTCCTGTTCACTGTGGGTATCTGTGACAACTTTTGGAGAAAAATTTGGAGGTAATTTAAAAGTGATTCTATCCAGACGGATAGTCATGAATGGTGGCTTTATGCTTAAGGCTTGTATTTCCCCAATACGCCAGGCTGTAGTCACTGCTACTAACAAATATGTCTTTAGCGTTAAGTCCTTAATGGAAATTTGATCCATGGGCTCAAAGGGGAATGCTATAAGAGAATTCAGGACTAAATTCAAGTCCCAAGGTGGAAAAGTTGGTTTCTTCGCCACAGTTTTCCTTTTAACTGCCTTGATGAATCTTTTCATAAAAGAATTTGCAGTAAAAGGGAAATCAAAGTATGCACCAAGAGCTGCTAACGGCACCTTAAGGGTGTTTTAGACCCATATCTAGCCCTTTCTGCAGGAAATCTAGAATATTTGGGATGGAAAATTTTACAAGATTTTCTGGAGTGTCTTTGTTAAATTCACAAAACACTTTCCAAATCCTGAGATAGGGGAAGTGACAGACTTCCTTGCATGTAGCAAGGTAGAAACCACTTTTTCGGATAGGCCTTGATTCAATAATAAGTGCCCCTCAAAAGCCACGCCTTCAGGTTCAGACTGGCCACTGAGGGATGGTATACTTGTCCCTGATACAGCAGATCTTCCCTGATCTGCAGGACCATGGGTTCCTCTACTGCTAGGAAGAGTCACAGAGGATACCTAGGCTTTCTTGGCCAGTCTGGGGTGATAATTATTATCTTGGCCTGGTCTTTGATCAGTTTCTGTAGTTCCTTGCCAAATAATTTCAAGGAAGGGTGTACAAATGCTTTCTCCAGTCCCCAGTGAAGCATGAATGCGTCTACACATACCGGAGAGCCTCTGGAGTTGAGGGAGCAGAATCTGGAAAGAAGTACATTGTTCCAAGCAGCAAACAGGTCTATGGATGGAAGACTAGAGATGGCCCAAACCTCCGATTTTCGGTTCGCAAACCGCGTTCGCGAACCTCCGCAAACATGCAAACTTTCACGAACCGCAATAGACTTCAATGGGGAAACATTTATGCTGGCCACAAAAGTGATGGAAAAGATGTTTCAAGGGGTCTAACATCTGAGTTTTTGCATGGGGGAGTGGGATACATGCCAAAAGTCCAGGAGAAAAATCTGGATTTGATGCAAAGCAGCATTTTAAGGGCAGAAATCACATTGCATGCTAAATTGGAGGCCTAAAGTGCTTTAAAACATCTTGCATGTGTATACATCAATCAGGGAGTGTAATTAGAGTACTGCTTCACACTGACAGACCAAACTCACTGTGTAACGCACCGCAAACAGCTGTTTGTGTTGTGACGGCCGTGCTGGATTGGTGCACACCATGACCAGAGTGCAGGCAATAGTGATTTTCAAGTCCATATGGTCGCCAGGCTGAGGTAGCTCAATGACAGAACAACAGTGACTGTCCAGCTGATCGAATTTGGTCTGTCCACAATGAAGCAACAACCTTATTATCATTGGTGTGCCACCCCCCGAGACACTTATATAGCTGTCTGTCATTGCTTCATTGTGATACACAAGCCCCTTCACCGCGGCAAGGTAATGATCACAAAGGGAAATTTACACATGTACATGCCTGTTGTTTTGTTGTTGCAGCTGCAGTGCAGCCAGAAAAATTAGGCAGGCATGTACACGCACCAGAAACATTATTATAGCGGCCGCTGCCAGGAGGGGCCTTAAAAATTCAGGAATCTGCCTTGAGTCCTGGACCCTGTTGGTGGTGGCAGTCAAGCGGCCTGCAGGCAGAGGTGCTCTGTGGGGATTGATTTAGTCATGGGGCACGCAGTCGCACAGCGGGCAGGCAGAGATGCTGTGTGTGGGGACTGACTTAGTCTTTGGGTGAGCAGTAGCCCTCCGGGATCCATGCCTCATTCATTTTGATAAAGGTGAGGTACTGAACACTTTTTTGACTTAGGCGACTTCTCTTCTCAGTGGCAATGCCTCCAGCTGTGTTGAAGGTCCTTTCTGACAGGACGCTTGAGGCAGGGCAAGACAGAAGTTAAATGGCAAATTAGGACAGCTCTGGCCACAGGTCAAGCTTGCGCACCCAGTAGTCCAAGGGTTCATCGCTGCTCACAGTGTCTACATCCACAGTTAAGGCCAGGTAGTCAGCTACCTGCCTGTCGAGGCGTTGGTGGAGGGTGGATCCGGAAGCGCTAAGGCGAGGTGTTGGACTAAAGAGTGTCCGCATGTCCGACATCACCATGAGATCGCTGGAGCATCCTGTCCTTGCTTGCGTGGAAATTGGAGAAGGATTACTGGCAGTGGTACCTTTATTGCATTGTGCTGTGACATCACCCTTAAACGAATTGTAAAGCATAGTTGCCAGCTTGTTCTGCAAGTGCTGCATCCTTTCTGCCTTCTGGTGATTTGGAAACATTTCTGCCACTTTGCGCCTATACCGAGGGTCTAGTAGCATGGCCACCCAGTACAGCTCATTCCCTTTGAGTTTTTTTATACGGGGGTCCCTCAACAGGCTGGATATCTGCACAAAGTTGGATGCAGATGTACTATCCATCTCCTCTTGCTCTTCCTCAGTGATGTCAGCTAAGTTCTCCTCCTCCCCCCAGCCACGAACAATACCACGGGAAGAAGGCATATGGGATCAAGTCTCTGATGGCGCCTTCACTGTGACTCACCAGGTTTGTCACCTCCTCAAACGGCTTTATGAGCCTGCAGACATTTCGCATCAGTGTCCAGTACTTTGGCCAGAACATCCCCATCTCCCCAGACTGTGTCCTTTGACTGTAGTTGTAGAGATACTGTTTGACGGCTTTCTCCTGTTGTGGCAGGTAGTTGAACATCAGGTGGGTCGAATTCCAGTGAGTCTAGCTATCGCAAATCAAGCATCTCACTGGCAAGTTGTTTCTCCGCTGAATATCGGCAAAGCGTGCCATGGATGTGTAAGACCGCCTGAAATGCCCACACACCTTCCTGGACTGCTTTAACCTCCTTGGCGGTAATCCCGAGCTGAGCTCGGGGTATGCCGCCGGAGGTCGCCGCTCAGGCCCTGCTGGGCCGATTTGCATTCTGAAAAAAGCAGCACACGCAGCCGGCACTTTGCCAGCCGCGTGTGCTGCCCGATCGCCGCCGCTCCGCGGCGATCCGCCGTGTGCAGCGGCGAAAGAGGGTCCCCCCAGCCGCCCGAGCCCAGCGCAGCCGGAACAAACAGTTCCGGCCGGCGCTAGGGGCTGGATCGGGCGGCTCTGACGTCAGGACGTCGACTGACGTCCATGACGTCACTCCGCTCGTCGCCATGGCTCATTGCGGCCTATCTTGTTACTTTCGATTGCCGGAGGCGTTCGAAAGTACGCTTCCGGAGCGCCCTCTAGTGGGCTTTCATGCAGCCAACTTTCAGTTGGCTGCATGAAATATTTTTTTTTTAATTTAAAAAAAACCCCATTTCAGCCTCCCTGGCAAAATAAATAAACCCCCAGGGAGGTTAAGACGTCCTGTAAGCCTGGGTACTTAGACACAAATCTCTGAATTACAAGATTGAGCACATGTGCCATGCAGGGTACATGTGTCAACTTTCCCAAATTCAAAGCCGAAATGAGATTGCTGCCATTGTCACACACCACGTTGCCGATCTCCAGTTGGTGCGGGATCAGCCACTGATCCATCTGTTTGTTCAGAGCAGCCAGCAGAGCTGCTCCAGTGTGACTCTCCGCTTTGAGGCAAGACATGTCTAAGATGGCGTGATACCATCCTACCTGGCATGCAGCATAGGCCCTGGGGAGCTGGGTCTGTGTAGCTGGAGAGGAGATTGCAGCACCAGTAGAGTTGAACTGCCACTCAGCCAAGGAGGAGGACGACAGCGAAGATGATGTAACAGGAGGAGAGGAGGTGGCAGCAGGCCTGCCTGCAAGCCGTGGAGGTGTCACTAGGTCTGCTGCACAGCCACATACTCCATGCTTGCCAGCGGTCACCAGGTTGACCCAATGGGCTGTGTAAGTAATGTACCTGCCCTGACTATGCTTGGCAGACCAGGCATCCGTGGTCAGATGGACCCTTAACCCAACGCTGTGTGCCTGAGATGACACCACTTGCCTATCAACTTCATGGTACAGTTTGGGTATCGCCTTTTTGGAGAAATAATTGCGGCCTGGTATCTTCCACTGCGGTGTCCCAATGGCCACAAATTTTCAGGAAGCCTCAGAGTCCATGAGCTGGTATGGTAACAGCTAGCGGGATAACAGTTTATTTATTTATTGTATTTATAAAGCCCCAAAACATATTACGCACCGCCAAGCCAGCTGTGAAATGCCACGCAAGGGGGTGACTGGCAGACATTGGCTTCTTCCGCTCAAATATTGCCCTCATGGACACCTGGCTGCTGCTGTGGGCAGAGGAGCAGGAACCGCTCAAGGTGAGAGGCGGAGTGGAGGAGGGAGGCTAAGATTGTGAAGGTGCAAGGGAGAAAGCAGCTGAAGATGAGGCAACCGGAAGGAGGAAGAGGAGAATGAGGGTGGCTTTGCTTTCGTGTGCGGCTTTTCCTCAGGTGGTCTTCCCATTGCAGTTTGTGCCTTTTCTGCATGTGCCTTCATAAGGCAATTGTCCCTACGTGGGTGTTGGCCTTTCCACGGCTCAATTTTTGGTGGCAGAGAGTACAGATGGCATTGCTCTGTTCTTTGGCATACACACTAAAAAATGTCCACACCACTGAGCCACCCTGGGGTGTAAGCACTATGGTGGCTTCAGCAGCTGATGTTGAAGGGCATGTTGGCTGGCTGTCCATAGTAGGTGATAAATGGCGCCGGACACTGTCACCAGCTGTTTCTGATGACGAGCTCCCCCTGCTTCTTTCAGCAACTTGTCTCTTCCTACTCCTCTCTGACTCACCCTCTGAACTCTCCCCTTCATCGTGTCTCTTAGGATCCCACGTGGCATCCATGGCAGTATTATCATAATCATCCACCAAAGCTTCGCTTGTATCAGACACATCCAAAACTTCACCAACAGCAGGTACTTCATCATCCTCCTCCTCACACCTTATGTCCATAGTGTCGCCTAACTCAGACATATGAGGTGGTGTAACTTGGTTAGCGCCTTCATCTTGTTGTAACAATAGTGGCTGTGAATCAGTGATTTCCCCACCAAATAACTCCTGCGAAGTGTCAAATGTAGCGGATGTGGTACTTGGAGTAGTGCTGGTGGATGCGGAAGATGAGGTGTTCTGTGTTAGTCAACCATGTCCTGACAATCTTGGGAGTTGATGGGATGTGCCTTCTCCTGGGCACTGTACTTTGAGACAGGGCCACACAAAATCACATCAGCACGACCTCGAACAGACCTGCCGGGTGGCCTGCCTCTGGGTCTGCTTCTGCCTCTGCCTGTTTTGTCCATATCGGGGGGGATGAAGGGAAATGTATGCACTCACTTGACTAATACAATGTGTGGTCACACAGGGGCAGTGAAAGGTAGCAGTGACTGATATTACAATATAATGTGCAGCTGTCACACCCGTGCAGTTCACAGGTATGCACGGACTGGTATACTAAACAGCGTGCGGTCACACAGGTGCAGTGAACAGGTATGCAGGGATTGGTATTACAAATGTGCAGCTGTCACACACAGGTACCGTGAACAGGTGCAATGACTGGTGGTATATTACACTGCTTGCGCTCACGTAGGTAGGTAGGTAGGTAGGTAGGTAGGTGCACTGAACAGTGAACAGGTGCAGTGATTGCAATTACAAATGTGCAGCTACCTGTCACACACACACAGGTAGTCACTGAATGTGCTGGGCCTGGCAGAGGCACAGTAGGAATTACCACCAAGGGGTCAAAAGCCAGCTGCGACTGACTGACAGGGCTGTATATAATGCAAGTGGGCCACAAAAAAAAAAATAGATCACAAGAACAAGGTTAGCCCTCAAAAGAGCTGTTGTGGGGTGCTTTTTTAGCAATAAGAGTCAGCAAGGAGCAAGCTAACAAGCCTACAAGAGCCTAACTATGCTTTCCCTATAGCTCTCTCTGCAGCAGCTCTCCCTTTTCTAATTACTGCAGGCACACAAGTGAGTCCAATGCCTGACGCTGCCTGACTTTTATAAGGACGGATGGGGCTCCAGGAGGGAGTGTAGCCTGATTGGCTACAATGTGCCTGCTGACTGTGATATAGAGGGTCAAAGTTGACCCTAATGATGCACTATGTGGGTGATTTGAACTTCCGGAAAAGTTTGCGGCTCTCAGCGATCACGAACCCCGGAAGTTCGCCGGTTCCCATTTGCTGGCGGACCGTTCGGGCCATCTCTATGGAAGATGCCACTTGCTGCAAATCATCAGAAAGACCTCTTTGTTCAGAGAACAGTTGCTCTGATTTAGCTTCTGGCGGCCAATCCGCTAGAACATTGTCCTTTCCCTTGAGGTGAACGGACTTTAAGGAAAGAACCTTTGTCTCTGCCCAGCGGAAAATTGAGATATTAGCGGAGGACCGTGAGTCCCTCCTTGCTTGTTTATGTGAATTACTGCCGTCTGGTTGTCTGACTGGACAATCACGTTTTTGTTTACAGGCAGATTTTCCCATCTTTGTAGAGACTTCCAGATCGGCAATAACTTTTTGTGATTTGATGAGAAGTTCTTTTCTAATAGAGACCACCTGCCTTGGATGTAATCTCGACCCAGATGAGCTCCCCATCCCCAGAGGCTCGCATCTGTCGTAATGATCACTGGATTTTGCGAGATCCAACTTACACCTCTTTGAAGGTTCTTACTGGAAGTCCACCAGTTCAGAGAATGAATCACTGGATATGACAAATCAATTTTTTGATCTAGATCCTCCTTTCTGCTTGACCACAGACACAGAATTGCCAGTTGGAAGATTCTGTAGTTTGCCTGAGCCCAGGCTACGGCTGGAATACACACTGAGTATTTGCCCAGGAGAGACATAGCTTGTCTCATTTTGACAGACTTTGCTCTCAGAAGTTCCTGAGTACAAATGATGACTTGATCTACTTTCTTTTGTGGCAGACAGAAGATCTGGTTCACTGTGTCCAGAGACACCCCAAGAAATTATTTTCTCTGATCTGGTGTAAGATCGGATTTCTTTAGGTTCAAGATCATGAAATGTTTTGCCAAGCCGGGAAAAAAAAGCTTTTAACCTGCCCCCCACCTGAACATAGTCATTGTTCAGTATTGGGTTGTTTTGGGGTATTTGAGGATTGTGGATTAAAGAGGAAGCTTTTAGCTTTAAGGCCCTTTTTCACCTGCCAGCTTTTATTCTGCTCCTTACCTCTAATTTTTCTGGGGCCCAAACCTTTTTCTGGGAGCCTGTTTTTTCTTCAGAGGAGGAAAAGTCTTTTTCTTTTCAGCTGCCCTTTCTAGAGCTTTCTCAAGGGCTGAACCGAACAACAGGTCTCCCTCAAATGGGAGGCCACAAAGTTTAACTTTAGTTGCCATATCACCTTCCCAATTTTTTAGCCATGAAAATCTGCTAACAGAATTAATCAAAGCTAGACTCCTAGCAGAAATTCTTACTGCTTCACTAGAAGCATCCGTTAGGAACTTAGCGGCTTATTTAAGGGTAGCAACAGATAGGGAAATACATTTAAGTGAAGCACCATCCTTCAAATGAGCCTGCATCTCCTGTAGCCAAAGAATTAAACAACGAGCAGTGCAGGTGGCTTGTAGATTAAGAGATAATGAGGCAGAAATTGACTCCCAATAGTCAATTTCCTATAATAATCCTGTATCCTCAAAGGGAATAGGTGAGTCTTTGGATAATTTTGAAATGGCAGAATCAATTTTAGGACATTTTGACCATTTAATAACTTCCTCCTTGTTAAAAGGATATCTCCTTTTAAACGATTTTGAGAGAAATAGCCTTTTATCGGGCTCTTTCCACTCACCAACAATCAAATCCACCATTGTTTTGTGTATTGGGAAAACTACCTGTTTCTGAACAAGCTGTTCCGAATACATATCATCCTCAATAGAAGCAGGTTTAGGCTTATTAATAGGAATATTCAAAGCCGTGCAAATGTACAATTCACTAGACTGATCAGGTAGCAGTTTAAATTTTCCTTTATTTAAGCTTCTGGGTGTCTCCTCTTCCAGCGCAGAAGAATACCCAACATGCTCAATTTCCTCTGAGGAGGAATCCACAAACCTCTGTGCACCAAATATACTAGGTATGTCTGAATCCAAAATTGGTGGGACTACCTGAGCAGTGGATTGTAAAATAGGAGCTTCTTTTGTAGCTAAAAAAAATGAAATTTATTTAACATAGTTACATAGTTACATAGTTATTTTGGTTGAAAAAAGACATACGTCCATCGAGTTCAACCAGTATAAAGTACAACACCAGCCTGCTCCCTCACATATCCCTGTTGATCCAGAGGAAGGTGAAAAAACCCTTACAAGGCATGGTCCAATTAGCCCCTAAAGGGAAAAATTCCTTCCCGACTCCAGATGGCAATCAGATAAAATCCCTGGATCAACATCATTAGGCATTACCTAGTAATTGTAGCCATGGATGTCTTTCAACGCAAGGAAAGCATCTAAGCCCCCTTTAAATGCAGGTATAGAGTTTGCCATAACGACTTCCTGTGGCAATGCATTCCACATCTTAATCACTCTTACTGTAAAGAACCCTTTCCTAAATAAATGGTTAAAATGTTTTCCTCCATGCGCAGATCATGTCCTCTAGTCCTTTGAGAAGGCCTAGGGACAAAAAGCTCATCCGCCAAGCTATTATATTGCCCTCTGATGTATTTATACATGTTAATTAGATCCCCTCTAAGGCGTCTTTTCTCTAGACTAAATAAACCTAGTTTATTTAACCTTTCTTGATAAGTGAGACCTTCCATCCCACGTATCAATTTTGTTGCTCGTCTCTGCACCTGCTCTAAAACTGCAATATATTTTTTGTAATGTGGTGCCCAGAACTGAATTCCATATTCCAGATGTGGCCTTACTAGAGAGTTAAACAGGGGCAATATTATGCTAGCATCTCGAGTTTTTATTTCCCTTTTAATGCATCCCAAAATTTTGTTAGCTTTAGCTGCATTAAACATGTCACCACTTTCATGTTTTACCACTTGTAGTATACAGGCATTTCACAGGGGTTTGGGATAGGAGGGAGCAAGCCTTTTCTGGCAAATACCACATTCCCTTGTGGCTTTTAATGGCGTGGGGTTTTGAAAGACATAAGCAGAAAGAAAAGGGCCAAAAAGTGTTGGAGTACCAAATTAGAAAAAAAATTGCCCCCAAAAGTACCGATTTAAAGACCTTACCTGGCCAGTATCAGGCTGTGACATGGTGTCCCTGCCCTGAGAGTTATCCTCCATTGCGGGCGGCAGAGGGAACGCTGAGTCTAGCACACTATGCACCACAGCATCTGTGGTCAAACAGACGCTTCCCACAAGGCTTGAGGTCCTCCTCTGCACCGGTAGAAGTTCCTGGTGCCACAATTAAAAACTTCTGCCGTCTCTAGTGTGGAGCTCCGCTCCCCCCCCCCCCCGCTCAATGCTAAGTATATAGCCCGGCACGAGGGATCTGCAGGACCTGCAGCGGAGCATATGCACATGCAGGGTCCTGCTATACCAGCCGTCGTTCGTCTTGTCCCCCGTGCTGCGGACCGCCGAGCGGAGTCCCAGCCTAGGATACTCTCGCCGGCAGGCAGAGAGGAGGCTGGCCTTACCCTTGGACCCCCCGGGAGGTCCAGAGATTGTATCCTGTCTGTCCAGGGGACAGAAAAGCACTGAGGCTAGTTAGGAGGATGTGGCTATTTAATGGTATCTAGTGATTCCTGTCCCCTAGGCAGGCGGGGAAATCTCAGTGTACACTGGGAGTAGAGGCAAGCAGAACCAATAATTACTTTTACCAGTATTTGAATTTTCATGTAGCCTCCACGTCAAGTCCACCTGGAGATTACCCCACCCCATCCCTGGGACAGGAAGAACAGAATCAATTTAAATACCACCTCCTACTTCCTACCTTCAGTGTTTAGAATATCCCTCTGTATCAGTAGGAGACTTACCATTTGTCTTAAGGGGGGGGTTGCCACCCATGGGGTTTACGTGAAAATCCAATTCACCGGTGATGGCGACTCCCCTGTGTTGTGTCCGCTTCTTTTCAGAGTGGCCTCTCCAGAGACGCAGCATCGCATTTTTGAAAACACAAACTTGCCCAGCATTTGTGACTCCCTCTTGACCGCATCGAGCATTATCCACATAACAAAACAAGTCATCATGTGTGGAGCTGAGTAGGTTGCAAGAGATGCTGACTTGTTCATGTTGAACCCTACTGTCGCCTACGGTACTCCAGATCTGTTGCCCCATCCACCAATATACGTCGTACCGAAGTCCATGTTCTCCGCCGTAGCTGGTGTTAGGGTCTTCATCCGTATCCCTGGGCATTGGGCCCATGTTATAACCCGTGAAACTGGGTCCCTGCCGAACTTAGTCACCCAACACACTCCAGCCTACTGAAGTGAGGGGTGCCCACCCCCCGCGCCGTGGACGTGCCTGACAGCAATTACATTGGTGGAAGACAGAGAAGGTAGCTCTGTCTACCCCGGGACCGGGTTAATGGCTCGTATAATTCCAAAACCAAAGGCAAAATTCTGAAAATAATTATAATTCCGAAACCAAAAGGCAAAATTCAGGAAATCCAATTACCGGTAAGAGTAATTATGGTCTTCCTCTTACCTCCACGACAGGTCCCCCTGGAGATATAGAATATCACAACCTCTCAGGACAGGACCACAGAAGATAGTACCTTACATCCAAAACCCAAGTCTTGATTACTTGGTAGATCCAAACGGTAATGCTTTATGAATGTATCACGAGAGGCCCATGTGGCATCCTTGCAGAATGAAAGCACTGAGGCACAATTTCTCTCTGCCCAGGAAGAAGAGTGGAGTGCGCTTTCACGCTCTCAGAAGCTGGCTTCCCTGCAATATCGTATGCTTTGTTAAAGCATACTTTTATACTTTTAACCAATTACTTAGTGTAGTTTTAGACACTTAACCATTTTCTGGGACCCAGAAACTGGAAAAACAAATTAACTTCCTTCCTCCATACAGAAGTTATGTTTATATAAACCATATTTATCTTCCTCACATTCAGTGAGCTGAATGTCTTCCACATTTATTTGAGGAAGTAGAGCAGAAGGAAGGGATGGAGATTTTCTGCTCTTTTCCAGCTTAACATTTTTGGGAATCACCATCGCAGAGAACCTGTCCTGGGCTGACAATGCTTTAGCTCTAACTGGCAAAGCACAACCTACTTTTTGAGGAAACTAACCTCCCACAGAAGCTGCTGGTTAATTTCTACAGATGCACTATAGAAAGCGTTCTGACCAATTGCATGACGGCCTGGTACAACAGCTGCACCAAGGCTACTAGAGAAGCCCTGCAGCGAGTTGTTAAAACAGCAGAAGCCATTATCGGCACTGAAATACCATCACTGGAACTTTTTTATAATACTCGCAGCGTGAGAAGGGCCAAAAACATTATCAAGGACTACACTCACCCTGGAAATGCCTTGTTTGAGTTCCTTCCATCAGGTAAACGTTTTAGATCAATCCGCACACACACAAACAGGCTGAAAAACAGCTTTTTTCCCATCCGCCATAAACTTGATGAACTCTGAATACTCTCTGAAATAATTAACACTGTGTACAAATTGTAAAAATATCTGCAATACCTGGCATACTTGTATAATTTCTTCTCTTCCTACCAGGGGCGTTGCTAGCCCTATTTTGGGGGGCATGTGCCCCCAATCTGTCCTGGGGTGCCCCGGACCTCTTCTCCAGGGGTGCGCTGTCCCCTCCTGGCCGCCACTGCCCCCCCCCCCCCGGCTGTCTCCACTGCCCGAGCGTCAGACCTCGATCAGCGGCGACCAGATGCAGCGGGCGCTAGGACCTAGCGTACACCACTGATATGCGGAAGTGACATCACTTCCGCATATTTAGCGTGGTGCGTCCGGCGCCCGCTCTATCTGGTCGGGTCGCCCGCTGATCGAGGTCTGCTGGCTGCGAGGTGAGGAGGGGGGGGTCCCGAGGTGAGGAGGGGGGTCCCGGTCACTAACTACCTAACGGGGGTCCCTGTCACTATCTACCGGGGGTCCCTGTCACTCACTATCTAAAGGGGGTCCCTGTCACTCTCTATCTAAAGGGGGTCCATGTCACTCACTATCTAAAGGGGGTCCCTGTCACTCACTATCTAAAGGGGGTCCCTGTCACTCTCTAAAGGGGGTTCCTGTCACTCACTATCTAACGGGGGTCCCTGTCACTCACTATCTAAAGGGGGTCCCTGTCACTCACTATCTAAAGGGGGTCCCTGTCACTATCTAACGGGGGTCCCTGTCATTCACTATCTAACGGGGGTCCCTGTCGCTCACTATCTATGGGGGGTCCCTGTCACTCACTAACTGGGGTCCCTGTCACTCGCTATCTAACCTGGGGATCCCTGTCACTCGCTAACGGGGGTCCCTGTCACTCACTACCTAACCCATGGGGCGCCTGTCACTCACTACCTAACCTGGGGGGCACCTGTCACTCACTAGCTAACCTGGGGGTCCCTGTCACTACCTAACCTGGGGGGCTACCATATTAAGAGGGCATTCTGCCTATTTATGTGAAATGCTGTCTATTTATGTGCCTCATGACTGCTGAATTTGTCTTGTTGGGGGCCTCATGATTTGTTGGGGGCCTCATGATTGCTAAATTTGTCTTGTTGGGGGCCTCACGATTGCTGAATTTGTCATGTTGGGGGCCTCACGATTGCTGAATTTGTCATGTCGGGGGGCTCACGGTTGCTGAATTTGTCATGTCGGGGGCCTCACAATTGCTGAATTTGTCTTGTTGGGGGCCACATGATTTGTTGGGGGCCTCATGATTGCTGAATTTGTCTTGTTGGGGGCCTCACGATTGCTGAATTTGTCATGTCGGGGGCCTCACGATTGCTGAATTTGTCTTGTTGGGGGCCTCATGATTGCTGAATTTGTCTTGCTGGGGGTCACATCATTGCTAACTGCGAGACTATGGGAAAAGCTGAATCCTTATCATATGAGACAATAGCATTAAACCTACTTTTTTAGCTTTTTAAAACAGAAAATAAAACTGGGAGGTTCTAAAAAATTGAATACATTTTTCAGGAGTAGGATGGATGAAATTGTTTATCTTCACATTTTATTTTCAACTTGGATTTTCCATAATGTTCATGTATGAGTTAAAACGTTTGTACAGTATTTAGTTTAAATTGCTGTTGCCACTTTGCGATAGATAAGTGACTTTTGGGTTGCAGTTTGGGCACTCGGCCTCCAAAAGGTTCGCCACCACTGTCCTAATCTAATGTCCCACCTTTGCTAGGTTCATGTAAATTTGTCTTCACCCATTACCACACCTACATTCTGGTCCATGGCCACCCATTTTTCGGTGTGGCGCGATAAGCACGCCGCACAACGTGATCCTCATATTTTTGGCACGCTAGCTGCAGTGTGCTGAATTCTGCTGCCTACAGTATGTACAGTAATATGCTGTTCTCTAGTGCCTGCACTGTGTGCTGATTTACCTCCAGTGTGTACAGTGTAAGGTGTTACTCTGTGCCTTTACTGATTGTAAACCAGCTGTATTGTATGCTGATCCCTGCTACTTTCAGTATGTACAGTATTAGCTGTAAAGCCTGGTACACACATACAATTTTGATTAGCCAATATTAGCTCTGTTCATCAAATTAATTGTCTGTTGGCCCACTTACTGCACGGGGGTGGTAAAATTGGTCAGAGATTGACCAATCAAAATTGTATGTGCGTATACATCTTTGATCAATGCCTATACTGATTGTAAATTATCTAAATAAAGGACAGGGGGCTCCATCCAATATTTCGATGGGCAGGCCCGTTATCTGTAGCTTACACCGCTGCTAAGGTCATGTACATTTGGCCCCACCCATGGCCACGCCCACTCACCTCATGGTCACGCCCATTTTTGACGCTGCGCGCACCCCATATACCTCCCCACCTAGTGCCCACAGGTGCCCCCGATCTCCAAGGACCCTAGAAATGCCCCTGCTTCCTACCCTTGTTACTATCACTATGTTCCCTATATGCACCGTGGGGTTGTCATGAAAAGTAATTTTCTTGTGTTACACAATGACAATAAAGTGCTTGAATTGAATTGTGGAAATCAGACATAACTTTCATAAAAAAAATGAGGGAGGTAACTTCAAAATAATTCTATCCTCCAGGATAGACATGAATGGTGGTTTAATGTTTAAGGTCTGTATTTCTCTAACACACCTGGCCGCAGTTATTGCTACCAAACCATATTTTAAGCATTAGGTACATAATGGAAACTTTATGCAAAGGTTTAAGAAATGAAACTGAATAATAAAGTCTTGAAATAAATTCAGACCCCAAGGTGGTATATCACCGACTGTAACGAATGTGGAACCGTCTCCGTGGTCAGCGCACCAGACGTGCGCTGACGCGGTGGATTTCCTCCACAAGCATATAATTGAGGACACCCAGGCTAGGTGCTATGCACCCACAGAGGGCAATTCCCACCGGTAGATGGCGCTGTGGAGTGCAGGCGAACACAGCCGCTGCACAGCCACAGATGCCAAATGGGAATTGTACAGATCCAAGACAAGGTACAATCAGGCAGGGCTGGATAGCCCACAGGGAACAGAGCAAAGGGACAGAACCAATGTGTGCCCACCAAACTAGTCGCCACCCAGCAACGGCGAACACACAACGGCGGAAACTAAGTAGGAAACGCAATCGCAAGAATGGCGATTGCCAATAGCGACACAAGACTGAGCAGGACAGAGCACCAGGGTAGCAAAGGCACAGTAAATCATACAAAGAGAAAGATAAGGAAAATAACAAACGCTAGCTGAATGCGAACACCGCACTCATTCGCAACAGTGCACGCGTTCGTGCGCGGTCTCCGCGTGTTACGCACAACAGAGACAAGCACGCCTAACTAACAGACAGACAAACACGAAACAGAGAACGCGAGCGCTTGCTTAACGGTTACCTCACCGAGCCTACAGCAAGCGTTCGTATCAGACAAGACAGACAAACGTGAACCAGGAACTAGGCAGAAAGGATCCACCGCTCTTCCATCAGAGCAAGTGTGATCCAGCAGAAACACAGATCAGAAAGATCCACAGCCGCTACCGCTAGCGGTTAGTGCGATCCAGGTAGACAGAACAGAAGGATCCACAGCACCAGCTCAAGGCGAGTGCGATCCAGGTACAGAGTAGCAGGACAGAAGGTTCCACAGCACTAGCGCAGGATGCTAGTACGATCCAGGGAGGCAGAACAGAAGGGTCCACAGTACTAGCGAAAAGAGGCTAGCACAATCCAGGGAAACAGATCAGAAGGGGCTACCAGTAACAACCGCTGTTCCGGTTAGCACCCAGACACACAGAACGACTTCCTATCGACCACCGCTGGGACAGGACAGTCGCAACAGACAAACAAACAGATAAGCAATCCTGACGGCACTAAAGAAACTGCCTAGTGCAGTCCCCAGAATTACTCCAAGATAACTTCAACAAGAAGTAGCATGGCTGACACTCTCTAGGAGTGTTTACTACAAACCCTGAAGGAATGACCAGCAAAGGACTGTGGGTAATCCCAACCTTTATACTGCCAGTCATCACAGGAGGCAGGTAGGGGATTTGCATAACGAATGTATGCAAATTGCTCAGCAGCAAGCTGCAATACTGATAAAAAGTCTCTCTTAAAGAGACCTGCAGAATGCAGACCTGAACAGTGGTCAAAAAGCTGCCTGTCTGCACAAGCAGCTGAGCAGATTCTCACACCGACTATGTTTTTACCCCTTATTAAATCATGAAATCATGAAATACGCACCCATGGCTGCTAATTGCACTTTAAGAGTGTACAATGTTAAACCTATATCGAGACCTTTCTGAAGGAAATCTATAATAGAAAACATTAGGATTTTTGAAGAATCTATGTTGAACTTACAAAACTCTCCATAGTCTCAGGGCCCGTTTCCACTAAAAATAGAATCATGCACCATGAGAATTCACACACCACACACATAGTGTGCGGTTCGCATGTAATGTAATGAACATGAAATTCACCTGCATTTTCGCCATGTGGTTTACCATGTAAATGAGTTAGCGCATACATTTCAAAAAAACAAAACAAACAAAAAAACAAACAAAAAAAAAAAACACAGGCATGGACATGGTTAAACATGCATACTTGGAAAAATATACAAATTCAATGCGATTTCACGTTCAAATGCACATAAATTTGCATGCATATTCGTTTGCGCAGTTTCTGCAACTAATTTGCAATGTACTAATGGAAACATGGCCTGAAGTAAATTGCTTAGGTGACAGAGTCCCTAGCATGCAGCAAAGTGGAAACAACTTGTTCTGATGGACCTTTGTTTAGTAACAAGCGCTGTTCAAAAAGCCACATCATAAGAAGGGGATCAGTACCTGCCACTATGTAAACAATTTCAACTGTTTATTGTATCATTAAAATGACATAAAAGAGGGCTGCTGTACAGAGATAGCGCTGCTGTTTCAGACAAATAACTTTTGTCTTTGTTCAGGTTGAGTAAACCATGCCTTCAGATACAGACATTCAACTGAGGATGGCATACTTGCCCCCTGCTTCAAAAGATCATTCAAAATCTGAAGGATCAATAGGGTAACAGCAGATACCAAACCTATATTTAGCCAGTCTGGCATAATAAGAATTATAGTGGTCTGATCCTCCACCACTTTTTTAAGAACCTTCCCTAGTAAGTTCATTGGAGGAAAGGAGTATGCTCTTTGCAGGCCCCAGTCTAGCAGAAATGCACTCACAATTTTTGGGGAGCATCTTAGAAGAACAACATTGTCCTAAGCAGCAACACAGGTAGCTGACAATGGTCAAACATATCTGTTCAGACACCAATTGCTCTGAAATAATTGTTGGCAAATCAACCAATCCGCTAGAACATTTCTACAGGGGTAAACAGATCTCAAGGATAAAAACTTGTTTTCTGACCAGCAAACTATCTGGAGGTAGGCAAACAGAGATTGATCAGGGGTTGACTGCAAGTCCCCCTTGTTTGTTTAAATAAGCTCCTCTCCCTCCCCACATCCTCCTGACCCCAATATTTAGTATACTTTTTTATGCCACTATGCAATATCATGCAGTATTATCTTTCATGCATTTTATGTGAATTGTCATGTGCATCAGCTCTCCTTCTCTCCTCCTCTGCTTCCTCCACCTCCCAACCTCATCCAAAATGACCCACAGTCTCCAATGCCCCTCCCTCCCCCCCTCCAGAAAAATTTATTGCAGTTTTCATCAATATGTAGGTTATACAAGTCCATTGTGACGCCATACATTTTTGGGGGGGCTGGTGGATTTTTCACATACTTCAATTATCCATTCTTTTTCCCCATCCTCTCCTCCCTTCCTTCCCTCATTACCTTCCCTATTCTTATTGTCAGGATGCATCTATTACACCAAGGGGAACATGGGACTCTCAATTAGAATAACTGCACCCACTTACCCCATGCTTTTCAATGCCATTTTGTAGTTATATAAATACCTGTATGCAATGTTATTACTAGGCATGGTCAAAGAGATTCAAATAATTTTGCGTTGATACTGGATTATGCTTATTTTGTATGCCAATGTATGTAGCTTTAAAACGGACCAATCAAATGTTACCTCAGCAGGATTCTATTGGTCCATTTTCAGGCTGCATAAATTTGCATACAAGCATATCTAATTAGACCAAGATGGCGCTGGACGGCTGCCACGGCACAGAGCTCCGCTCTTTTTCTCCTCTATTCCCTATTTTTCCTTGCATCACAGGCAATTGATGCACATAAAGGGCCGGCACACATGCTCCGGGTCCCCTCGGGCAGGTTGGCTGCTGCAAGAGCCAGGAGGACGCATCCCGATCAGGCCGCATCCCGATCAGGCCACCCACGTGGAGAAGCCACCGGAGCATCACCCCCGGAGCACTATCGCGGATCAGGCCACCCACGTGGAGAAGCCCCCGCTGTACATCCACCCATCGGAGGAGAGCCTTCCACGAAGTGAAGTCCCCCAGACTACCGCTCATCAGAGTGCCACCCACGTCGGCAAGCTCCGGATCACCCCTCCTCGCAGTGGAGTAAGCAGGCCCATCCCGTTGCGCAGCCGAGCCTCGGATCCCCCGCAGCTGGCGGCAGGCCAGGCCATCGCCGGCCAGTCACCCAAGGGCCACGAACCTCTGCGAGCAGGAACCGCCGGCTGCACTCTGCACCCATCCACAGCACACGCAGCCGGGGAAGTCCCGACTGCATCCACCGCTGCCCCCGCCTTGGGTCTTCTAGGCCTCCCACGTGGGGAGGTGGAAAACAAAGAGGGGCTACACTCACAGACCTCATCGTGGTCACTGTCGCACCAGAACGCCCAGACCATCCGAGCAGCCACTCAGCACTGGTAAGAACCCTGCTCCCATCACCTGTGTGCTGCCTGCACAAATTGAACTGTTACTGCTGCCGCTGCTGCCCTATCCTGACCTGTCTGTGTTATGATTGCTAGGGTTGCTACTATCACTTTTTGCTGACCCCAGGAACTGCTGACTAGTACTGCTATGCTTGCTAGGGCTACAACTGTTACTTGTACTATATATACATTTGATGACCCCAGGAACTGTTTGTCCAGCACTGTATATCTTATGTTCTGCCACTGGCATCTGACCTGCCAAACTGCCTGATCTGTCCTGCTAAGCACGATCAGTGCCTGATTCCTTACTGCTGCATCAACCGATCTGTTTCCGACCTGTACTATATCTGATCTGTGTGGCCGGCGACCCTGTGAAATGCCATGCTCCTCCACCCGCCGCTGGCGCCCCACTCCCACCACCGGGCATGCCCCCCACGCCACCACACGCACCATGTACTCCAGGGAGCAACTTCTTTGGTGGGAACAACGTGGCCCATAACTCCCTGAGGCCAATTTCCTGCCAAACCTGGTCCAGAAGTACATCCAGCAAGTCCTGGTCTCTGCTCCTTGGCCCAGTGCAGGCTGGCGGTGAAGGGGCTGTCGAGATGGGGCTCGCGTGAGACTTAAGAGGAGGGGACTAAGGTCAGCCATCCCTGCGGTACTCTTGGCAAATGTCCGCTCTCTCCCTAACAAACTGGATGAACTACGTCTCCTCTGTGGCAGGTGGGAGCTGGGGAAGAACACCCCAGTACTTTGCTTCACGGAGACTTGGCTACATGAGAACATCCCTGAGAACGCCCTACACCTTCCAGGCTTCAGCCTCATACGGGGGGATCGCGACCCTACCCTCTCCGGGAAGAAAAGAGGTGGTGGCATTTGCTTCTACATCAGCTCATCATGGTGCCCCACCCCACCAGTACTCGACAGGAGGTGCTACCCAGACCTAGAACTTCTACTCGTGAATTGCAGGCCAGCATACTCACCACGGGAGTTCTCCTCCTATGTCGTTGTCGGAGTGTATATCCCCCCTGATGCTGACATCAAATCTGCCCTGAGTACCCTCAGCGACGCCATCTCACAGTGGGAAACATCCCTCCCAGACTCACTGTTCATCGTCATGGGAGACTTCAACAGGGCAAACCTTCGACAAGAGCTTCCACGCTACCATCAGCATGTTGTTTGCCCTACCAGAGGCCTGAACACCCTCGATCATTGCTACACACCACTGAAGGATTCCTACAAGGCTATCTCTGGGGCGGTGCTTGGCTCTTCTGACCACTGCCTTGTCCATCTCATCCCCACCTACAGGAGGCTCCTGGAATCAGCAAAACCGGTCGTAAAGTCCTCCAAGGTATGGGCAAGCGAGGCCAAGCTCCACCTTCAAGCCTGCTTTGACTGTACGGACTGGGAGACCCTGGCGGCCCCAGACCTGGACGAGTGGGCGGATAACGTCACCTCATACATCAGTTTCTGTGAGGCCTCCTGCGTCCCAACCAAATCCTTCAAGGTCTACCCGAATAACAAACCGTGGTTCTCCAACAAGCTACGGCTATTGCGGAAACGCAAGGAGGCGGCACACAAGGCGGGAAACCAGGAGGATTTCAGGATGGCGAGGAACGCGCTGAAACAAGAGCTGAGAGCCGCAAAAAAGGAGTTCGCTGAGAGGATGAAGCAGAACCTGCGCTCAAACGACTCAAGAGCCGTATGGCAGGGGCTTAAGGCTGCCACCAACTACAAGCCTCCCCCGCAACATGCAACACCCAGCTCTGAGTTAGCTGAAGAAAAAAGCAGATTCTACTACAGGTTTGAGAATCAGGCTGAGCCTGGGGGGCACCTACCACCTCCCACTCTCCCTCCAGCCCCCGTGATCAGCGACCCAAGTGAGGACCCACCCACCCTGGAGGTGGGTGAGGCAGACGTTCGGCACCTCCTGTCCACGCTAAATGCCAGGAAAGCCCCAGGCCCCGACGGCGTGTCCCCAGCCTGCCTCAAAACCTGTTCGTGGCAACTTGCCCCCATCCTCTCTGCCATCTTCAGCAAGTCACTAGCAGAGGGCAGAGTCCCTGCGTGCTTCAAGAGGTCCACCATCATTCCTGTTCCTAAGAAACAAGGCATCTCCGACCTCAACAACTTCAGGCCTGTGGCCCTGACATCTGTCATCATGAAGTCCCTAGAGAGAGTAGTCTTATCCACCCTCAAGCTATCCACCATGCCCCTACTAGACCCACTCCAGTTCGCCTACAGGGCAAATAAGTCCACTGACGATGCTCTTAACATTTGTCTGGAATTCATCTACAACCATCTTGACAGACAAGATGCGTACGCCAGAGTACTGCTACTATTCTTCAGCTCAGCGTTCAACACTATATGCCCACGCACCCTCCTGAATGTTCTGGCAACACTTGGGGTCCACCCCACCCTACGCCTATGGATCGCAGACTTTCTCTCTAACAGATCCCAAGTTGTCAGGCTGGGGGACATCTACTTGCGAGAAATGATAACCAACACAAAGACACCCCAGGGCTGCGTCCTGTCCCCGCTGCTGTTCTCCCTCTACACAAATAATTGTAGATCCACGGTTGACTCTGTCAAAGTCATAAAATTTGCCGATGACACCACCATCGTCGGCCTCGTCACCAAGGACAACATCCAGGATTACCAGCAGCAGGTGGAGAGATTATGCCACTGGTGCAAGGAGAACAGTCTGGTGCTCAACGCGGCCAAAACCGTCGAGCTAATAATGGACTTTAGGAAGTCTGCTCCCACCCCACCTCCTATCTACATCGATGGCACCGAGGTGGCCAGAGTGCCATGCGCTCGCCTTCTGGGCACTACCATCTCCAGAGATCTTAGTTGGAGGGCCAACATTACATCAACCCAGCGGAAAGCCCAGCAGAGACTCTTCTTCCTCCGCCAACTGCGGAAGTTTGGCATGGCGCAGGAGATCCTAACTTGTTTCTACTCTGCCACCATTGAATCAATCATCTGCTCCGCCATCTTGGTCTGGTATGCGGGAGCCACTGCCAGCGACAGGCACAAACTACAGAGGACCATCAGGTCGGCAGAGAGAATCATTGGGAGACCTCTGCCTCCACTTGACCTTCTGTACAATACAAGACTGCGTGCCAGGGCACTGAGGATCGCAAGTGACCCCTCACACCCGGGCTTCTGCTTTTTCACCCCACTTCCATTGGGCCGGAGACTCCGGGCTATCCCCATCAAGACCACCAGACACAAGAACTCTTTCTTCCCTATGGCCGTTAGCCTCCTAAACTCCCTTAATATTCTCCCACCCTCCATCAGTGCCCTACCACCTGCATAGCAACGAACTGGAAAATATCCGGCAACTTTGGTAGACGTCAGCAGCGTTTCCTTGAAAGGCGCATACCGATGTGAATGCATATTTGATTTGATGTTGATTGTTTATCTGTGTATGTAAATATTGTCTTGCTTATTCTGACGCTTTGTCCTGCCTTTCTGTCTATGTACCGCTCAGTATTGTGCCAAACCCAGTTCCGGGCATGACCCAGTCATGCTTGGCGAAATAAAACGATTCTGATTCTGATTCTGATAAAATTTGCATAATGCTTCATCATGTTAAAATTCATTGCAACATAATAATGCACTTGCTGAGTCACGCTCCTCACATGCACTCATCGTGCTGTGAGACCATGGTAATCAGCCGGACGGGGGAGCGTGCACGGCTGGACTGCTCCTGCCCTGACTGGAGGATTTTTTGTGGCCAGTTGCCTAAGATCCAAGAGGTGGAGGAGGACAGCGAGGTAGCAATTAGCCTGGAGTGGGCAGGATGAAGCCCCAGGTACGTACATTTTTTTCTGCACGGCCCAACTCAGGCTCTCTTTAAGAGGACCGAAATGTATTAAAAATGACTCCTGTTAGGTTAAGTGAAAAGGAGGTGAATGAACACCTTAAAACAGAAGCACAAAGACACCCCCTCTTGTACAATTGATGCTGCTCCTTAGTCCCTGCATCTAGGATATGAAAAATTGCTCTTTCAGTTTTCAGTTTTCAACAGTAGATGTGTGCTGTTGAGTTCTTCCAGCACACCCTGCAACTGTCAATCTAGATGGCATGCATAGCCTAAGTAATATGTATTTTGACACTGGGGGTAGCCCTGGGACTAGAGATGGCCGAATAGTTTTCCCGGCGGGTAGTTTGTGCGGATATCAGCTACCCGCGCCCGCAGCAGGTAGCAGACACATTCGACCCGCCTCCTATCCCTCGTTATTGAGATAAACTTTGACCCTCTACATAACAGTCAGCAGACACATGACAGATTATCAGGCTATCACTTCCTCCCGGACCCCCGCCCCCCCCCCCCCCCCTATAAAAACACTGCAGCGTTGGCCATGTTCTCACTCTGCTGATCTTGCTATAGTGAGAGGAAGGGAGAGACATTTGGAAATAGGCAAAGCATTAGTTAGGCTGTTGTTAGCTTGCTCCTCACTCAATGTTGTTGCTGAAAGCACCCCACAAAAAGCTCATTTGAGAGCTAATATTCTTCTGATCTGTTTTTTTTTTTTTTGTGTGTGTGTGACCAGAGACAGGCATAGATACAGCCCTATCGCAGCTGGGCCCGGCCTAGTTGCTGTATTTAGAGATGGCCCGAACCTCAGATTTTAGGTTCGCGAACCTACAGCGAAAGTTTGTTTTGCCCGAACTTTCGCGAACCGCAATAGACTTCAATGGAGAGGCGAACTTGAATATTTAGAAAAAATTATACTGGCTAGAAAAATGATGGAAAAAATGTTTCAAGGGGTCTAATACCTGAAGGAAGACATGGATGAGTGGAATAGACATCAAAAGTGCCAGAAAAAAAATCTAGATTTGACACAAAGCAGTGTTTTAAGGTCAGAAATCTCATTCGATGTTCAATTGCAGGCCTACACTACTTTACAACATCAGGAAGTGTAATCCTCACTCCCTCACAACTCCCTCCTCCTCTGGAGGAGGGTCTTGTCTTCCAGGGAATTGTAGGATTTCCAAAGCCAGCTTACATACCTTGGCCGGGAATTGAACCCAGGTCTTAGTGCTTGGTAGGCAACTCTCTTCACCACTATACCACCACCAACACTACATGCTGAAGCCAGCCTAGCATGTACCATTATGATATATCCAAGAGAAAAATGAGCTTGCTTAGGGATATTGTAGGATTTCAAAAGCCAACTCACATGCATTGTCCAGGAATTGAACCCAGGCCTACCGCATGGTAGGCTGCTATCCTAACCATTATACCACCAACACAACACACTACAATGCTACATGCTGAAGCCAGCCTAGCATGTACCATTGTGATATACCCAAGAGAAAAATGAACTCTCTCTCTCTCTCTCCCTCTAGGACTTGATGCCATTGAACTAATTTTTTTAGCTTAAAACCATCAACAGGTACCGGCAGAATTTGAGGCAATTTCGGAATTCCGCCAGATTGAAAAAGCAATTCCGTTCCAACCAAACGGAATTGAATGACCAATTTCCACCCAAAATTGCAAAAAATACAATTCTGCGGGAAAGCGGGGACCATCCCTACTAGAGAGAGAGAGAGAGAGAGAGAGAGAGAGAGAGAGAGAGAGATGAATCTACATGGCTATCTGGGGTTATCTTCGGACAACTGTTGAACACATAAGGCGAGGCCATGCCTGGGTGGGCTTGAACCACCAACCTTTCAGTTAACAGCCAAACATGCTAACCAATTGTGCCACAGAGACTGTGTACCACAAAGACTGTGCACGCAGTTGCTGTTAAATGATTTTATGGGGACGTATGTGTGTCTTTTGGAGGGAGGAAGTAAGTCTGCTCCAAGAAGTTTCAGTATGTAGTGTTGGTGGTATAATGGTGTGGATAGCAGCCTACCACGCGGTAGGCCTGGGTTCAATTCCTGGCCAATGCATGTGAGTTGGCTTTTGAAATCCTACAAATCCCTAAGCAAGCTCATTTTCTCTTGGATATATCATAATGGTACATTGCTAGGCTGGCTTTAGCATGTAGCATTGTAGTGTGTTGTGTTGGTGGTATAATGGTTAGGATAGCAGCCTTCCACGCGGTAGGCCTGGGTTCAATGCATGTGAGTTGGCTATTGAAATCCTACAAATCCCTAAGCAAGCTCATTTTTCTCTTGGATATATCATAATGGTACATGCTAGGCTGGCCTCAGCATGTAGTGTTTGGTGGTGGTATAGTGGTGAAGAGAGTTGCCTACCAAGCACTAAGACCTGGGTTCAATTCCCGGCCAAGGTATGTAAGCTGGCTTTGGAAATCCTACAATCCTACAGTCAGGAGCAAGCTACCAAGCCTACAAGAAACTAACTAAGCTTTCCCTAGCAGAGTCTGTCAGCAGCTGTCCCTTAATTAATTACTGTAGGCAGACGAGTGAGTAAAACGGCAGGAGAACCTTGCCTTTTATAAGGGGGGGGGGGGGGGCTCGAGGATTGAGTGCAGTCTGATTGGCGACAATGTGCCTGCTGACTGTGATGTAGAGGGTAAAAGTGGTTCTTAATGGAGCATTATGGGGGCGAATCGAACTTCCGCAAAAGTTTGCCTTCGCCGGCGAACGCGAACCAGCTAAAGTTCGCCTGGAACCGTTCGCGGGTGAACCGTTCGGCCCATCTCTAGCTGTATTGTGCCAGGCCCACATTCTGTATTACCATTGCATATCTTTTCACTGCATTTGTGATTTAACTTACTAAAGCATAACTGTCTGTATCTGTGATTGAAAAAACTATACCATAGCTCCCTTTGTGGGTGACACTGCATACAGCCCACAGAGAGTAAGGGACAGTTAGCTAGGCTGTTCTTTATTGCTGAAACCACCCCAAGTGTATATGACACTAATTGCGTGCCTCTTTGTGATTACATACATGCAGGCAAGGACAGGACACTCTAGCGATCTCATGGTGATGTCGGATATGCGCACATTCTTTAATCCAACGTCTCGCCTTAGCCCTTCCGGATCCACCCTCCACCAATGCCTGGACCGGCAGGTAGCCGACTACCTGGCCTTAAGTGTGGATGTAGACACTGTGAGCAGCGATGAACCCTTGGACTACTGGGTGTGCAGGCTTGACCTGTGGCCAGAGCTGTCCCAATTTGCCATCCAACTTCTGTCTTGCCTTGCCTCAAGCGTCCTATCAGAAAGGACCTTCAGCGCAGCTGGAGGTATTGCCACTGAGAAAAGAAGTCGCCTAGGTCACAAAAGTGTCCAGTACCTCACCTTTATCAAAATCAATGAGGAATGGATCCCAAAGACCAGGGCAGTTTCTAGGCTAAATTTCACCCAGGGCGAGGGTGTAAAAATCGCCCCCCCACCGTGGAGCCAGGTATAGGTGCCCACAGTATAGGTTAGCTACGTAGGTGCCACCAGTATGCGTTAATTAGCTAGGTGCCTGCAGTATAGGTTAGATAGGTAGATGCCCCCGGTATAGGTTAGATAGGTAGGTGACTGCTGCATAGGTTAGGTAGGTAAGTGACTGCAGTATAGGTTAGATAGGTAGGTGACTGCATTATAGGTTAGGTAGGTAAGTGACTGCTGTATAGGTTAGATAGGTAGGTGCCTGCAGTATAGGTTAGATAGGTAGATGCCCCCGGTATAGGTTAGATAGGTAGGTGACTGCTGCATAGGTTAGGTAGGTAAGTGACTGCAGTATAGGTTAGATAGGTAGGTGACTGCAGTATAGGTTAGGTAGGTAAGTGACTGCTGTACAGGTTAGGTAGGTAGGTGACTGCAGTACAGCTTCGATAGGTAGGTGCCAGTATAGGTTAGGTAGGTGGCTTCAGTATAGGTTAGGTAGGTAAGTGATTGCAGTATAGCTTAGATAAGTAGGTGCCTGCAGTATAGATTAGGTAGGTAGGTAGGTGCTGCAGTATAGGTTAGGCAGGTGCTGCAGTATAGATTATGTAGATAGGTAGGTGCTGCAGTATAGGTTAGGTAGGTAGGTAGGTAGGTGCTGCAGTATAGATTAGGTAGGTAGGTGCTGCAGTATAGGTTAGGTAGGTAGGTGCTGCAGTATAGGTTAGGTAGGTAGGTGCTGCAGTATAGGTTAGGTAGGTAGGTGCTGCAGTATAGATTAGGTAGGGAGGTAGGTGCTGCAGTATAGGGTAGGTAGGTAGGTGCTGCAGTATAGATTAGGTAGGTAGGTAGGTGCTGCAGTATAGATTAGGTAGGTAGGTGCCTGCAGTGGGTCCAGTCAAAAATGGCGTGGGATAAAAAACGGCGCACGGAGACGCTGATAAAATTATTTAACCACATAACGACCGCCCCCAGCCGATGGGCGGCGGCAAAGTCTGGGCCCAAACGACCGCAATACGCCCATCGGCGGGGGCGGCTGCGGGAGTGGCTATGCGGCGATCGCGTCATTCGTGACGCGATCAGCCGCCGGGGACTGGCTCCGCCCCCCGTTCGCCGTAACCCGCCGGCCGTTCGGAAGCGCCGGCGGGTTACTGGCATCCGGATCGCCGCTGCAACAGTGTATAATAGGCTTTGTAATGTATACAAAGCCTATTATACTGGCTGCCTCCTGCCCTGGTGGTCCCAGTGTCCGAGGGACCACCAGGGCAGGCTGCAGCCACCCTAGTCTGCACCAAACACACTGATTTCCCCCCCCCCTGCCCCCTGATCGCCCACAGCACCCCTCAGACCCCCCCCTGCCCACCCCCCAGACCACTGTTTGCACCCAGTCACCCTCCTAATCACCCATCAATCACTCCCTGTCACTATCTGTCAACGCTATTTTTTTTTTAAGTCCCTAATCTGCCCCCTACTCCCTCCTGATCACCCCCCCACCCCTCAGATTCTCCCCAGACCCCCCCCAGACCCCCCCCCCCCCCGTGTACTGTATGCATCTATCCCCCCTGATCACCTGTCAATCACCTGTCAATCACCTGTCAATCACCTGTCAATCACCCGTCAATCACCCCCTGTCACTGCCACCCATCAATCAGCCCCTGATCTGCCCCTTGCGGGCAATCTGATCACCCCCCCACACCAATAGATCGCCCGCAGATCCGACATCAGATCACCTCCCAAATCCATTGTTTACATCTATTCTCTCCTCTAAACACCCACTAATTACCCATCAATCACCCCCTATCACCACCTGTCACTGTTACCCATCAGATTAGACCCTAATCTGCCCCTTGCGGGCACCCAATCACCTGCCCACACGCTCAGATTGCCCTCAGACCCCCCCCTTATCAATTCGCCCGTGCAATATTTACATCTGTTCTCCCCTGTAATAACCCACTGATTACCTGTCAATCACCCATCAATCACCCCCTGTCACTGCCACCCATCAATCACCCCCTGTCACTGCCACCCATCAATCAGCCCCTAACCTGCCCCTTGCGGGCAATCTGATCACCCACCCACACCAATAGATCGCCCGCAGATCCGACATCAGATCACCTCCCAAATCCATTGTTTACATCTATTCTCTCCTCTAAACACCCACTAATTACCCATCAATCACCCCCTATCACCACCTGTCACTGTTACCCATCAGATTAGACCCTAATCTGCCCCTTGCGGGCACCCAATCACCTGCCCACACGCTCAGATTGCCCTCAGACCCCCCCCTTATCAATTCGCCCGTGCAATATTTACATCTGTTCTCCCCTGTAATAACCCACTGATTACCTGTCAATCACCCATCAATCACCCCCTGTCACTGCCACCCATCAATCACCCCCTGTCACTGCCACCCATCAATCAGCCCCTAACCTGCCCCTTGCGGGCAATCTGATCACCCACCCACACCAATAGATCGCCCGCAGATCCGACATCAGATCACCTCCCAAATCCATTGTTTACATCTATTCTCTCCTCTAAACACCCACTAATTACCCATCAATCACCCCCTATCACCACCTGTCACTGTTACCCATCAGATTAGACCCTAATCTGCCCCTTGCGGGCACCCAATCACCTGCCCACACGCTCAGATTGCCCTCAGACCCCCCCCTTATCAATTCGCCCGTGCAATATTTACATCTGTTCTCCCCTGTAATAACCCACTGATTACCTGTCAATCACCCATCAATCACCCCCTGTCACTGCCACCCATCAATCACCCCCTGTCACTGCCACCCATCAATCAGCCCCTAACCTGCCCCTTGCGGGCAATCTGATCACCCACCCACACCAATAGATCGCCCGCAGATCCGACATCAGATCACCTCCCAAATCCATTGTTTACATCTATTCTCTCCTCTAAACACCCACTAATTACCCATCAATCACCCCCTATCACCACCTGTCACTGTTACCCATCAGATTAGACCCTAATCTGCCCCTTGCGGGCACCCAATCACCCGCCCACACCTCAGAACGCCCTCAGACCCCAGCCCTGATCACCTCGCCAGTGCATTGCTTGCATCTATTTCCCCCCTCTAATCACACCTTGAGACACCCATCAATCACCTCCTGTCACCCCCTAGCACACCTACCCATCAGATCAGGCCCTAATTTGCCCCGTGTGGGCTCCTGATCACTCGGCCAAACCCTCAGATCCCCCTCAGACCCCCTTCCGATCACCTCCCCAGTGCATTGATTGCATCTATTTTCCCCTCTAACCGCCCCCTGAGACACCCATCAATCACCTCCTGTCACCCCCCTAGCACTCCTATCCATCAGATCAGGCCCAATACATCCTGTCATCTAAGAGGCCACCCTGCTTATGACTGATTCCACAAAATTTGCCCCCTCATAGACCACCTGTCATCAAAATTTGCAGATGCTTATACCCCTGAACAGTCATTTTGAGAAATTTGGTTTCCAGACTACTCACAGTTTTGGGCCCGTAAAATGCCAGGGCAGTATAGGAACCCCACAAGTGACCCCATTTTAGAAAGAAGACACCCCAAGGTATTCTGTTAGGTGTATGATGAGTTCATAGAATATTTTATTTTTTGTCAAAAGTTAGCGGAAATTGGATTGTTATTGTTTTTTTCACAAAGTGTCATTTTTCACTAACTTGTGAGAAAAAATAAAATCTTCTATGAACTCACCATACCCCTAACGGAATACCTTGGGGTGTCTTCTTTCTAAAATGGGGTCACTTGTGGGGTTCCTATACTGCCCTGGCATTTTAGGGGCCCTAAACCGTGAGGAGTAGTCTAGAAAACAAATGCCTCAAAATGACCTGTGAATAGGACGTTGGGCCCCTTAGCGCACCTAGGCTGCAAAAAAGTGTCACACATGTGGTATCGCCATACTCAGGAGAAGTAGTATAATGTGTTTTGTGGTGTATTTTTACACATACCCATGCTGGGTGGGAGAAATCTCTCTGTAAATGGACAATTGTGTGTAAAAAAAATCAAAAATGTGTCATTTACAGAGATATTTCTCCCACCCAGCATGGTTATATGTAAAAATACACCACAAAACACATTATACTACTTCTTCTGAGTACGGCGATACCACATGTGTGACACTTTTTTGCAGCCTAACTGTGCTAAGGGGCCCAAAGTCCAATGAGTACCTTTAGGATTTCACAGGTCATTTTGAGACATTTGGGTTCAAGACTACTCCTCACGGTTTAGGGCCCCTAAAATGCCAGGGCAGTATAGGAACCCCACAAGTGACCCCATTTTAGAAAGAAGACACCCCAAGGTATTCTTTTAGGTGTATGATGAGTTCATAGAAGATTTTATTTTTTGTCACAAGTTAGCGGAAATTGATATGTATTGTTTTTTTTTTCACAAAGTGTCATTTTCCGCTAACTTGTGACAAAAAAAAAATCTTCTATGAACTCACCATACTCCTAACAGAATACCTTGGGGTGTCTTCTTTCTAAAATGGGGTCACTTGTGGGGTTCCTATACTGCCCTGGCATTTTAGGGGCCCTAAACCGTGAGGAGTAGTCTAGAATCCAAATGCCTCAAAATGACCTGTGAATAGGACGTTAGGCCCCTTAGCGCACCTAGGTTGCAAAAAAGTGTCACACATGTGGTATCGCCGTACTCAGAAGAAGTAGTATAATGTGTTTTGGGGTGTATTTTTATACATACCCATGCTGGGTGGGAGAAATCTCTCTGTAAATGGACAATTGTGTGTAAAAAAAATCAAATAATTGTCATTTACAGAGATATTTCTCCCACCCAGCATGGGTATGTGTAAAAATACACCCCAAAACACATTATACTACTTCTCCTGAGTACGGCGGTACCACATGTGTGGCACTTTTTTGCACCCTAAGTGCGCTAAGGGGCCCAAAGTCCAATGAGTACCTTTAGGATTTCACAGGTCATTTTGCCACATTTGGTTTCAAGACTACTCCTCACGGTTTAGGGCCCCTAAAATGCCAGGGCAGTATAGGAACCCCACAAATGACTCCATTTTAGAAAGAAGACACCCCAAGGTATTCCGTTAGGAGAATGGCGAGTTCATAGAAGATTTTATTTTTTGTCACAAGTTAGCGGAAAATGACACTTTGTGAAAAAAAACAATTACAATCAATTTCCGCTAACTTGTGACAAAAAAAAAAAATCTTCTATGAACTCACCATACATCTAACGGAATACCTTGGGGTGTCTTCTTTCTAAAATGGGGTAATTTGTGGGGTTCCTATACTGTCCTGGCATTTTAGGGGCCCTAAACCGTGAGGAGTAGTCTTGAAACGAAATTTCTCAAAATGACCTGTGAAATCCTAAAGGTACTCATTGGACTTTGGGCCCCTTAGCGCAGTTAGGGTGCAAAAAAGTGCCACACATGTGGTATCGCCGTACTCAGGAGAAGTAGTATAATGTGTTTTGGGGTGTATTTTTCCACATACCCATGCTGAGTGGGAGAAATATCTCTATAAATAGACAATTGTGTGTAAAAAAAATAAAAAAATTGTCATTTACGGAGATATTTCTCCCACCCAGCATGTGTATGTGTAAAAATACACCCCAAAACACATTATACTACTTTTCCTGAGTACGGCAATACCACATGTGTGGCACTTTTTTGCGGCCTAACTGCGCTAAGGGGCCCAAAGTCCAATGAGCATCTTTAGGCTTTACAGGGGTGCTTACAATTAGGCACCCCCCAAATGCCAGGACAGTAAACACACCCCACAAATGACCCCATTCTGGAAAGTAGACACTTCAAGGTATTCAGAGAGGAGCATAGTGAGTCCGTGGCAGATTTCATTTTTTTTTGTCGCAAGTTAGAAGAAATGGAAACTTTTTTTTTTTTTTTTTTTTGTCACAAACTGTCATTTTCCGCTAACTTGTGACAAAAAATAAAATCTTCTATGAACTCACCATGCCTCTCACTGAATACTTTGGGATGTCTTCTTTCCAAAATGGGGTCATTTGGGGGGTATTTGTACTATCCTGGAATTTTAGCCCCTCATGAAACATGACAGGTGCGCAGAAAAGTCAGAGATGCTTGAAAATGGGAAAATTCACTTTTGGCACCATAGTTTGTAAACGCTATAACTTTTACCCAATCCAATAAATATACACTGAATGTTTTTTTTTTTATCAAAGACATGTAGCAGAATAACTTTCGCGCTCAAATGTATAGGAAATTTTACTTTATTTGAAAAATGTCAGCACAGAAAGTTAAAAAAGTCATTTTTTTGACAAAATTCATGTCTTTTTTGATGAATATAATAAAAAGTAAAACTCGCAGCAGCAATCAAATAGCATCAAAAGAAAGCTGTATTAGTGACAAGAAAAGGAGGTAAAATTCATTTAGGTGGTAGGTTTTATGACCGAGCAATAAACCGTGAAAGCTGCAGTGGTCTGAATGGAGAAAAAGGCTCTGGTCCTTAAGGGGCGAAAAGACTGTGGTCCCGAAGTGGTTAAACCGCTATTTATCTTTGTAATGAAAGTGCACTGCAGCTTACCCCTCCTGCTTTTAGTATAGCACCGGCAGACTTTGCAGGATGAACAAGTGCTTAACAAGTGCCTGCAGCGGCAATGATTGCTGAGGCTGGGCTGTGCGCTGATAGCCCCATAGTTCCGGAGCTGTTACTGCTCCTCTGCCTGACCAAATATCATGGTGCACAGTGCAAGCTGGTCAGGCAGAGGAGCAGTAACAGCTCCGGAACTATGGGGCTATCAGCGCACAGCCCAGCCTCAGCAATCATCGCCGCTGCAGGCACTTGTTAAGCCGTTCATCCTGCAAAGTCTGCCGGTGCTATACTAAAAGCAGGAGGGGTAAGCTGCAGCACACTTTCATTATAACAATAAATAGCGTTGTAAATAACCTGCGCCATTTTGTAACAGTGAAAACACTAAATAGCGTTTAATAAGGTAATTGAATGGGCGCCATTATTTTACCTGCGGTGCTGTGCGCCATTATTATCTGCTCCCGCCTGCAGTATAGATTAGGTAGGTAGGTGCCTGCAGTATAGATTAGGTAGGTAGGTGCTGCAGTATAGGTTAGGTAGGTAGGTGCTGCAGTATAGATTGGGTAGGTAGGTAGGTAGGTGATGTAGTATAGATTAGGTAGGTAGGTGCTGCAGTATAGATTAGGTAGTAGTAGGTGCTGCAGTATAGATTAGGTAGGTAGGTAGGTAGGTAGGTGCTGTAGTATAGATTAGGTAGGTAGGTGCTGTAGTATAGATTAGGTAGGTAGGTAGGTAGGTAGTCGGGTGCTGCAGCGTGGTGGGAGCAGGCATAATAATAACTTACCTTTCTTCAGCAGAATAGCCGATCTCACGCTGCTTCAATGTACTTCCTTTCCCAGCATCTGTCTCAGTAACAGCACCCCCTGTGTTGACATGCGGAACATCATCACAGGGGGCGCTGTTACTGAGACAGATGCCGGGAAAGGAAGTACATTGAAGCAGCGTGGGATCGGCTGAACGAAGGTGAGTTATTATTATACCCATATCAAATAGCTCAAATGTGGGAAAGATTGGTGCACATGGGGAGAAAGTAGTTCCATAAACTTATCCATGAATTCATAATCACAATTTTCATGCAACCTGCCAACGAAATATATGTACTAGCAGAAAAGAGAGAGTTGGCTCTTGGGTGCATGAAAAGATTAAAAAAACCTTTTATTACCGTAATTAGAAAAACATCTATAGAAACATACAAAACATCATAATAGAAATATATAAGAACAGGTAGCTCAAATAACCCCGAAAATTACTCTCAGGAACTTAATGAGGCTGCAGTCCTCAAAAAAATCAAAAGGGCCCAATGAAGACACCAAAAGGTTATCTGTGACAGCATGGGTTCTAGTAGCCAGCAGCAGAAATGGTTAGTCCGGAGAGCACTTGATGCAAGGCAAATGACCGGATGAAACAACAGCAGATAGAGTATGGTGTTTGTAAGGCATCTGTGTCATTCAGACAACACATATCACTTCGTTGTATCAGCAGTTAGTAGGGCAAAGCAAGCATGCATGCAGTCCTCAGTGTCCCTCAATCGCAGGGGCAAATGATGAAAGGTGCTTGACATGAGGCTATAAAGCCTTTCTGGAGCCTGCTTGCTCCACATACAGCCCACCGCATTTTGAGTGATGCAGCCTCTTATGCAAATTCCCACAGGTGAACCACTTAGGGCTCTTTCACATCAGAGCTTGCGTTGGAGAACGCTCAAAGCATACGTTTTGTTGTATGAGTTTTAATGCGTTTTGCACTGCAGTGCACTGCAGTGAGTGTGCGTTTTTAATCCGTTTTCAATGCGTTACAGGACATAGGAAAATGCAGGTAATTTTTTTTTCTTTTAGTTTTCAACTTTCTACATTGTTCCTCTGTTGCATTCTGGGACTGATTGCCTGCGTTAACGGATTAAAAACGCGCATAGTGTGCGCTTTACATTGACTAACATTGTAACGCATAAAGCTAGCGTTGGCCGAAAAACTGCGCCTGGGTGCAGTGTAACGCAACGCACAAAAAGGCTGCGTTATATGTGAAAGCTAAAATGAAAGTCTATGGACTTTCATTTCACCTTGGGTAACGCAAACTTTATCCTTTGCGTTGAAACGCAAAAAATCTGCCCTAATGTGAAAGAGCCCTTAACCCTCTGTCTGCCAGACTCAGGCCTAGACTTGGAGAAGTGGCATGTTAGGCCCACCCTTCTCCCAATACACGCCAGCCCTGGATCCCAAACAAACCTACAGGCAGGGATGAGCAGAAACTACGCCAGTGCGAATTTACGCATCGTAGTTCGCATGTACGCATCGTAGTTCGTAGGTGAAGTTTCAAAACTACGCTCACGAATTTACGCATAGCGTAGTACCGCTACGCGTAGCTTACGCCCACTGTGCTTAGTTAACATGTGTATTGCGTAGTGAACTACGAATGCGTTGCTCGCGTCTATTTTTCCACGTGCGATTGTACGCTTACAAATTTACGCATTGGAAAGGGGAATGTACGCATAGAAGAGTACCAGGTATAGGCAATTACAGAGGTATTAATGTATAAAATTTTCTGTATACGGACATAAGCATCCGCATAACTACGCTTCACACTACGCGTATTTTAACGTGTACTCTACGAAATGCATACAAAGCGAATATTTGATTTCAAAGCCATAGTTTGGTGAAGCGTAATTGCGTAAAACTACGCATAGTTCCAGCGTAGCGAAGTTGGCTGATTACGACCATCCCTGCCTACCGGACACGTTGTTGCAAACGTGCAACAACTAACACTATCCAGGACCTTTTGTTTCAAATCCAGGCCAGAAACGAGCAGACAACTGCTCTGATCATCACAGTCTCCAGACCCTCAGAGAGCACTGCATTAAAAACATTACTATTAAGTGGAATTCACTGCATTGGCTCAGAAACACTTCCAAAAACCTTGTCTGTAAACACCATTTATCACTTTATCCACAATTGCAAGTAAAAGCTCTACCATGCAAGCAAGGAGCTGTATCTCTATATATAATTGGAAAGTGTCTCTGTGTCCATTTTTGTCCTTGTGTCAGTGCTTTTTAGACGCAGAGACACTGCCGACGGTGCCGAGAGCCGGAGGACGGGACCAGAAGGGGCGGGCACGAGTGCGCGTGTCGGGCATCACGGGGGCAACCGTGCGTCGGGCGTCGTGCATGCGGTGAAGTAATGACAGACCTAGCCCGTTTTTAAACAGGCTAAGGTGACTAGTATAAACATAAATGCACACCTGATCCTGAAAACATTATGCAGGTTGTGGAGCAGTATGCTGTCATTCAGATGACATTTTGATTGGGGGTGGTCTTAGGCCCAGAGCTTACTAGAGTGCTTTCAATAGCGTTTTGAGCTTTCAAGTAATTGCTGGCAATTCCAAAAGCGCTTAGGCAATGTAAGTGAATGGCGGCTTCCACTGAAGCATTTGTGATTTGCGGGGTCCAAAATCACAGTCTTTGAAATCACTGCAGAAAGTTCTCAGAGTTTTGTGTACAAATTGCAATTTGCTATCCAAGTGGATCCCAGTCCTTACTCGTTTCATAAAGAGAATACCAAGCCACATTATAAACATACCACTACAACATGGTCCGATCATTAGAGAGTCAGGGTGCTAACTAGCCTGTCTGCAGTCTAGACCTGTCAGACATTGAATGCATTTGGTGCATTATAAAAGCAAAAGTACAGTAAAGGAAGACCAAAATCTGTCAGGCAGCTGAAATTGTAAGAATGTTTACTTTCAAAATTCTAGCAATTGGTCTCCACATTTCCAAAATGTTTACAGAATATTTTAAAAATACAAATAACACAACACAATGTTCATCTTGCCTCTGTTTTGTTACCAGAATTAAATTAAAAAAGTACATATATTAAAATATATATTTTAAACAATATTTATCAGTTTCAAAATTGGCTATTGTCTTTTCAGTTAACCTCTTCTGGACTTTGGTAATTGAAATGTATGCACTGCTTACTGCCTCTTATGCCCACCAGGATGAGGACTTCAATTACTCACGGCATGCAGTCCCACTGCTCTAGTCACTCACACGCTACTGCAGTCCGCTCACTCAGTTATCCAAATGACCGCTGATCGGAGCTGATTTATTTGGCTCCTGACCATGTGATCACTCTGAGTCATCCACAGTGATCACAGCTCAAAATCCAGCAAAACCAGTCTCTGGTCCTTAAAGAGCCAGAGGGGGAGATTTATCAACGCATTACAGTTTCTTCTTAATCTGTTCTAACCAACAGGGAGAACAGTTTTGCATGATAATAAGAACCTTCTGAAATACCAGGTAATAGTGGCAAGGAATTCTAGAGCTGCACTACAGTTAAGAAAAGTGCAAATCCAGATGTAGAACTGCAGGCTAGACATGATTGCAGAGTGCAGGCTAGACATGATTTGTGATGTGCCCCCCCCCCTTCTGAATTCCTCTTCAGAGCCTGCTGCTATCAATACAGCACGTGTGTTGGTTACCTCAGCAACAGCAATTCCCCTCACACACTGCACTGTGTGAGAGACCTTCCTAGCTCCTCCTATTTATTTACAGCAGTTTTAGAAGGAATCTGCACTATGGCCTAGTGCACACCAGAGCGGTTCTGCTGCGATTTGCGATCTGCTTGCGGGTGCGGATCCGCTTGGGTAATGTATTTCAATGGGCTGGTGCACACCAGAGCAGGAGGCGTTTTGCAGAAACGCATACTCCCGGGCTGCTGCAGATTTTGGATTGCGGATGCGTTTCTGCCTCAATGTTAAATATAGGAAAAACGCAAACCGCTCTGAAAAACGCCACTTCAGAGCGGTTTTGCAGGCGTTTTTGTTACAGTAGCTGTTCAGTAACAGCTTTACTGTAACAATACATGAAATCTACTACACCAAAAACGCTTCACAAAACCGCAAAACGCTAGCTGAAACGCTACAGAAAAAGAAGAAAAAGCGTTTCAAAATCTGCTAGCATTTTGCGGATCTGCTAGCGGTTTTTGGTGTGCACCAGGCCTATCTAATGATTTCTTAAGATGCCTGAGACAGTTCTGCATGGATTTCTAAAAACCTACCAATATTTTGTCTCAGACACTCTTGATAAATCTGGCCTAGAGACAGCTGGTACTAAAAGGGTTAGTTCAAATAGTATTTACATAAACTGCAGAGCAATGCATTGTTTTTTTATTTAAATTTTACAAACTGTGTCTCCCCCTATTACAGTTAATAAATCAATCAGTATTTACCAGTACACTTAATTGCTCAGCATGGAATGTATTATTTTTTTCAGCTTAACCACTTGCCGACCGCGCACTCATAACGCGCGTCGGCAAAGTGGTAGCTGCAGGACCAGCGACGCACATCTGCGTCGCCGGCTGCAGGCCAATTAATCAGGAAACACCTGTCAATTCACGGCGGGGGGCTCCGTGAATAGCCTGCGGGCCGCCGATCGCGGCTCGCAGGCTAAATGTAAACACAAGCGGAAATAATCCGCTTTGTTTACATTTGTACAACGCTGCTAACAGTAGCAGCGTTGTACCAGATCAGCGATCCCCGGTCAATCAGCAGCCGGGGATCGCTGTCACATGACAGGCAGGAGCCTGTTAGAGGCTGCACAGGACAGATCCATTCCTGTGCAGCCTCCGATCTCCAGGGAAGGGAGGGAGGAGAGGGAGAGGGGGAATCCTGCGGTGGAGGGGGCTTTGAGGTGCCCCCCCCCCGCCAGCCACACGCAGGCAGGAGCGATCAGACCCCCCCCAGCACATCATCCCCCTAGTAGGGAAAAAAGGGGGGCGATCTGGTTGCTCTGCCTAATGTTTGATCTGTGCTGGGGGCTGTAGAGCCCACCCAGCACAGATCTTCGTAATCAGTGCTGGTCCTTAAGGGGGGGGGGGTAAAGGCTGGGTCCTCAAGTGGTTAAACACCAACAGAATTCACACAATTCTCAAATGTATTAATAATTTGATTAGCTGATTCATTGGATTAGAAGTGAATATCAGCCTATGAATACTATGTCTACGCCGAGCGGATCAGTCAAAAACTCCTTATCAGCCTGCCGACAGACTGTACACACGGGCAAACTGTCGTCAGAACGGCCACCCCATGGGCGGGTCTGACGACCTGTAGTCTGAAGAAATCAGGCGTGTGTACGCATTTTAAGCAGAATAGATATAATCTGAAACAAGATCCAGAGTTGCATTCATTGCTGCTGCAGGAACCGAACAAATGTTTTCTTTGGTACAGATATTAATAGTTTGAAACAAATGCCACTTGAGGAAAAGTTTCAATTACTTATGTTTTAACTTGGTTTAACTTCTTGCCAACCGCTCCACGCCAATTGGTGGGAACGCAGTGGCAGCCCCAGGACCGCTCCACGCCGATTGACTTGAACGGTCTTCTATGGGGCTAGCAGGAGAGTGCACGCGCTGATGCGCGAGCATCTCTGCTTGGAAGGCGGAGCTCCACCTTCAGTCTCCCAGCGGAGATCGCCGTTTGGAGACTGTTAGACGGCAAACCAAGTCTAATATACCTTTACAGCGCTGCGATTTAAGGCAGTGCTGTACTTGGGGGACACAGAAGTGATCGGCGATAGGCTGAAGCCTATCACAGCCGATCGCAGTGATTGGCTGGCCAGGGGAGGGATGGAAAATAAATAAAAAAAATAAGAACATACATTTTGTAAGAAAAAAAACAAACATTAGGGGAACAATCAGACCCCACCAACAGAGAGCTCTGCTGGTGGGGAGAAAAGGGGGGGGTGATCACTTGTGTGCGGAGTTGTGCGACCCTGCAGCAAGCCCTTAGAGCTGCAGTGGCCCAATTTAGGAAAAATGGCCTGGTCTTTAGGGGGGCTTAGCGCCACAGTCCTTAAGTGGTTAAAATTCAGATTTAACACATCCTAGTTTCATTAACTGAAGTATGCTTTAATTTTCCCTTTCAAAATATACATACAATTGTCTTTTCTTCTCATGCAACACTTAATTATCTTGCCTTTCTATCTGTCCTTTTTTTTTCCACTTCTCAATTTCACGCATAACACACTTCTCTCTAAAATGTGTGCATGATGCACCTGAATGAGCCTATAAATAAAATAATACATCAGATCCTATGAAATAAAGGGAAGCCAGTGATCACAAACTGAGGTGGAAAACATCTTTTATATGGAAATTGTGCAGTAGTATGTACGTGCCTTTAGAAAACCAATAATTCAAAAATTGCAATGGAATATGAAAATATATCCCAATACCAAGTGATGGGGATATGTCAGCTGCATACAATTTTTATTGACGTAAAACTTTCTATGAAGTGAAAGAGCTGTACAACTAAATAATATATTAAAAAGCACAGGAATGAAACAGTATAATGGAATGCTTGTTTAAAAGGAACCTTAACGGAGGATTAAAAAAAAAAAAAGTTTAACTTAACTGGGGCTTCTACTGGCCCCCTGCAGATGTCCTGTGCCCACGCCGGGACAAACCAATCCTCCGGACCCTGCAGCAAGCTAATTTTGTTTCTGGTGACTGTCCAGTTGGTGGCCACTACGCCTGCGTGGTCCTCGATCAAGCTCCTGGCGCCTTCGCCGTCCTGTGCAGTATAAGATTTTCTTCTGCATGTGCAAAGAACAGTGACGGAAGCATGATCAAGGATGCATGTTGCCATGGCCACGCAGTTGCAGTTACCACCGACTGACTGCCACCAGTCACCAGAAATTAAACTGGCTCATTGTGGGGGACTGGAGGATCGGTTTGTACCGGCGTGGGCACAGTATGTCTGCAGGGGGGCAGTAGAAGCCTCAGGTAAGCCCCAGAAATTGTGGCTGCAAAGATGCCCTGGAAGTTTTGAAGGTTGCCTGTCCATTAAAGTCTATGGAGCTGGTTGCAAATTGACGAATGCGTTCGGGAATGCAACATTTTGATGTTCGGCCATCACTAGTGGCCGATAAATGTGATTTCATTTAGAATGCCATACATCCTCTATAGATACCAGTTGCAGCATGTGGAATAGTTTGACTGGGATATCACAATGACTGCACACATACTCTGATGTAATGGCATTGGTACACTTGTATAATGTAAACACTATGAAATGCTAGCCATCAGGTTACATAGCCTCAGAAGAAGCATGGCACAGCACAAAATGGCCATCAGACTTCCCTCTCACACCCACCATCTGAACCTCTGGTATATTTATTCACTTTGTATCTGTTGTGAACTTTACACTGGCATTTACAGTGGCTTGCAAAAGTATTCGGCCCCCTTAAAGTTTTCCACATTTTGTCACATTACTGCCAAAAACATGAATCGATTTTATTGCAATTCCACGTGAAAGTCCAATACAAAGTGGTGTACACGTGAGAAGTGGAACGAAAATCATACATGATTCCAAACATTTTTTTACAAATAAATAACTGCAAAGTGGAGTGTGCGTAATTATTCATCCCCCTGAGTCAATACTTTGTAGAACCACCTTTTGCTGAAATTACAGCTGCCAGTCGTTTAGGGTATGTCTCTACCAGCTTTGCACATCTAGAGACTGAAATCCTTGCCCATTCTTCTTTGCAAAACAGCTCCAGCTCAGTCAGATTAGATGGACAGCTTTTGTGAACAGCAGTTTTCAGATCTTGCCACAAATTCTCGATTGGGTTTAGATGTGGACTTTGACTGGGCCATTCTAACACATGGGTATGTTTTGTTTTAAACCATTCCATTGTTGCCCTGGCTTTATGTTTAGGGTTGTTGTCCTGCTGGAAGGTGAACCTCCACCCCAGTCTCAAGTCTTTTGAGGACTCCAAGAGGTTTTCTTCCAAGATTGCCCTGTATTTGGCTCCATCCATCTTCCCATCAACTCTGACCAGCTTCCCTGTCCCTGCTGAAGAGAAGCACCCCCAGAACATGATGCTGCCACCACCATAGTTGACAGTGGGGATGGTGTGTGCAGAGTGATGTGCAGTGTTAGTTTTCCGCCACACATAGCGTTTTGCATTTTGGCCAAAAAGTTCCATTTTGGTCTCATCTGACCAAAGCACCTTATTCCACATGTTTGCTGTGTCCCCCACATGGCTTGTGGCAAACTGCAAATGGGACTTCTTATGCTTTTCTGTTAACAATGGCTTTCTTCTTGCCACTCTTTCACAAAGGCCAACTTTGTGCAGTGCACGACTAATAGTTGTCCTATGGACAGATTCCCCCACCTGAGCTGTAGATCTCTGCAGCTCGTCCAGAGTCACCATGGGCCTCTTTACTGCATTTCTGATCAGCGCTTTCCTTGTTTGGCCTGTGAGTTTAGGTGGATTGCCTTGTCTTGGTAGGTTTACAGTTGTGCCATACTCCTTCCATTTCTGAATGATCGCTTGAACAGTGCTCCGTGGGATTTTCAAGGCTTTGGAAATCTTTTTGTAGCTTAAACCTGCTTTAAATTTCTCAATAACTTTATCCCTGACCTGTATGGTGTGTTCTTTGGACTTCATGGTGTTGTTGCTCCCAATATTATCTTAGACAACCTCTGAGGTCGTCACAGAGCAGCTGTATTTGTACTGACATTAGATTACACACAGGTGCACTCTATTTAGTCATTAGCACTCATCAGGAAATTTCTATGGGCAACTGACTGCACTCAGATCAAAGGGGGCTGAATAATTACGCACATCCCACTTTGCAGTTATTTATTTGTAAAAAATGTTTGGAATCGTATGATTTTCGTTCCACTTCTCACATGTACACCACTTTGTATTGGTCTTTCATGTGGAATTCCAATAAAATTGATTTAAGTTTGTGGCAGTAATGTGACAAAATGTGGAAATCTTCAAGGGGGCTGAATACTTTTGCAAGCCACTGTATATTCAATAAAGAATGCTGGGCATTTGAATCTGTAGTAATGCTGTGATTCTGTGGCTCACTGGACATTTACCAGGCTTGAGTCTGTAGGCACAGCCAAAAGGAGAAAGGGTATAAAAAAACCTACAACCAAAGTCAGTGAAGTGCTATGTACCATAAGAATCACCCAAAAAAAATTAAAAAAAAAAAACTAAATAATTATAAACACTTTGAAATAGGAGGATGATTGGTGAACTTATCTCCTCCAAAATGAAAACCACAGTATGGATTAGAAACTTTGTTAGACACAAGTCAACATGTTTCACAGGTCCAGCCTACTTCTGTCAGTCTATCAGTGTCACAAAAATATCTATATGTCAGCTGAGCAGCTCTATGAAGTACATAGTTCACAACAGCCAAAAGCTAAAGTTGCATTATTAGTAAATACATTTGCATTACATACAAAATACAAAGTGACAAACAATATATTTAAAATCCCGAAATTCCAAGATAAAGCACTTGATAATGGCTGTAATGTCTCCAAAGATGCCTGTAGCAACCTACCAACAAATGACTAAAGTGCACATAAAGTAATGAATTTGCAGAGAAGTGGCAAAGGCATAAAGAGATTGCAAATATGTAGAACAAATTAAAGCAACCGTTTCTGTGGGGCATACATGTAAAATGGCAATGGCCAAATTTTGTTGCAGTGTGAAGCCCAAAGACAGTTCACCCTGCGTCTGCTTAAAGTTGGGTGTGGTGTTAATGCTATCCCACCTCCGAGTTGTCGCAACTTGTGGTGAAGACGTAATTCAGGCTATTTGTAATTTGGCTATTGCCGGCAGCTAAATTACTGTATTTGGACTATAAGTCTCACTCAAAGTCACTGCGTCTTATAGTCCAAATGCAGGGAATTCCTTACTTGTTAACGTCTGCCAATTTGAACCGCCAACCTGCCGAAATGTCAAGGATTTCCTTTACTGTGCCCATGCAGAGGAGGACACGGGACAAACAAAAGACACCGAGGCACATAAAAGGGCATAGAGGAGGACACAAGGAAGACACAAAGGGACATTAGAGAAGGACACAAGGACAGAGGGGGACCCAGGAGGACACAAGGGAGAAAGAGGAGGAAATAGGGAGACACAAGAGGTACAAGGGGAACATGAGGTTCATAGGGGGAATAATCCACAAGATGCCCCTTCACCATGGATGCACCAGGTTATAATTCCCCCCCCCCCCCCCGGTTTTTGTCACTTTAACCTAGGTGCTTCTTATGGCCAGGAGCATCTTATAGTGTTAAAAATACGGTACCTCTTTTTTCTAATTAGAGCTCCGGCAATCACTGGTGGCCAAATTGGTCACTGAGCGCTGCTATAGCCATAACTCTCATTGCGGTCTTTGGCAATGCTTATATCGTTGGTGCAACACTGTGCCGAAATTAGCTGTCTCGTCTGTGGGATCAGAAAAATTCAGTCCAGAATCATATTATTTATGAAGCAAACATGATTAGCATCAACAGCTTTATTAAACAGTTGTCTCAAATGGTATATAATAGGTTAGAATCATTATGTGGTGCCTATAAACTGCTAAAAAAAAGTAAAAAAAACAAACACTTTTTAATCAGAATACGGCATCAAGTTATCAAACATTCCAGGAAATTGATATGGTAAAGTAGCAGCTTTTAGTAATAAGTTTCAGCTGCTTCAGTGTTGATAAAATTAACAACAGGTGCACTAGAGGGGCAATACTGAGACAGTGGTTTAAAAGTGGAGGCTACTGATATTTCTCCCTCCTCCTCTTTTCTGTCTGTCCAGCATCTTCTCCTTTGGGCAAGGAGGAACTGGATGAGCACTGCCAGGCTACAATATGACCTCCAGTAGGCCACTGGTGTGAATGTCTATGACCAAACAATCATAAATATCATAAATACACTCCTTGAGGCTGACCTGAGGGCCTGACATCCACCAAAGGGTCTTGTTCTGACTGTATGGCACCCTGGAGCTAGATTGGCAGGAAACAGTAAATTCGGGCACCTGAGGCTAGTGGACAAATCGGGCGCCGCCATTCACTCCTATAATAAATATCGTTTAATGGGCGCCCGATAGGAAAAAAGGGCGCCGGTGAAAAATAACGTTTTAAAAGCGGCGCCCGGAGACTTAATGTTTTATTACTGCTTCTCATGATTACACATTATTTAATGATTTATACATTTTTAAATATTATTTTTAAACGAAAAACAGTACAATATTTTTTTTCAAACATTATTTTAAAACGAAAAACAGTACAAATTTTTTTTTTACATTATTTTTAAACGAAAAAACCAACAGGGGGGGTCTTAGGTTTAGGCACCAACAGGGGGGTCTTAGGTTTAGGCACCAACAGGGGGGGTCTTAGGTTTAGGCAGCAACAGGGGGTCTTAGGTTTAGGCACCAAAAGGGGGGTCTTAGGTTTAGGCACCAACAGGGGGGTCTTAGGTTTAGGCACCAACAGGGGGGTCTTAGGTTTAGGCACCAACAGGGGGGTCTTAGGTTTAGGCACCAACAGGGGGGTCTTAGGTTTAGGCACTAACAGGGGGGTCTAGGGGTTAGGGGTAGGCACAGGGAGGGTTACTTAGGCACCAACAGGGGGGGTCTTAGGTTTAGGCATCAACAGGGGGGTCTAGGGGTTAGGGGTAGGTACAGGGAGGGTTACTTAGTAATTTTTTTTTTTTAACGTTATTATACGTTTCAGTATTTAAACGAAAGATTAATGTTTTTACAATTGCCGATTTAATGCACATTATTTCATGATTTATAACTTTAAAAAACATTAATTTTAAACGAAATACAGTACAATACATTTTTAAACGTTATCCATGCTTATCGTTAAAAACCCGGCGCCCTTTTTTCCCAGCGCCCCTTTTTAACGTACGCAGATTGGCATACGCCATAGCCTACTGTCACCCTCACTGTACCTTTTTGAAGGGATCTTTCAAGAAAATTCAACCACAACAGAATTGCAGATTTCAAGAGATAAATATCCCAGAATCTGTCCACTCATCCCAATTACTAGATACTTTATGTAAGTATTATAATCTGGCACCGCTCTTTTTTATTGCTGTAATTGTAATGTGTGTATATGCACAACTAAACCTTTTTTTTTTTGTCATGGAACATACCAGTTTTCTATCATACAATACTAATCTGTAAAGCTCTGGACAGAATGTATTTTCAGATTCTTATATAGCTGTCAAATTATTCTATAAATTGATTTTTCTCTACATTAGGGCATGTTATACGGTGAAATGTAGTCATCTAACTTACTTGAATTCTAATAAGATAACATTTAAATGCAGTCATGCAAACTGCTCAAAAATATTAATCTCAACTTTTATTTGAGACATTAATATGTATGGAAAATCCTCTTATTGAGATGACTCATGAGAATTATAATCAGAATTATTATGATAACCTAAGCTTTCTTAGCAAGAAAGTGACTTATTTCTTTAAAGGAAAATTCCACAATTGCTACAAAATTGCCATAAATAGAGATCAGTACAGCACAAGTTGATTTGTAATTTAATGTTATTAAAACACCTCTTTTCTTTTCAATTCACAGGGAGCTCAGAATCTCTAAAACCCATGATAATTTCACACTGCACTTATTTGCAGCATTAGCAACTGTACTGCGTTTGGAATACTGTTTCCAGAAAATTGTTCAGAAGCATCCACCTTGCTGCAGGTGTATTCAGCTGCACAAAACTGCAGTTATTATTACTCATTTCCAACACCTACAAGACAACCAAGGCAGTTGCCTTAAAGAGACACTGAAACAAAAATGTTTTTTTGATATCATGAATTGGTTGTGTGGTAGGGGTAATTACTAGAACATTGGTAGCAAATAAATATTCTCATATTTTTATTTTCAGTTATACAAGTTTTTTTTATATAACATTGCACTATTCTATAATATTTGCATTTTACACATTACTCAGCATTCTCCAGGCCCTAAAAGTTTTTACAGAACAGGCAGTGATCTTTTGACCTGTCCTGAACTGTTCTCTGCAAAAGTAAAACACAATACAGCTGAGATAACCTAATCAGAAGTCAGAGCTCTCTGTGACTTTCAAAGTCACAGAGCGCAATGGCTATTTGCATAGATAACAACTGGAGTTTCTTAAAGGGGAACTGAAGAGAGAGGTATATGGAGGCTGTCATGTTTATTTCCTTTTAATCAATACCAGTTGCCTGGCAGCCCTGCTGGTCTATTTCTCTGCAGTAGTATCTGAATAAAACCAGAAACAAGCATGCAGCTAGTCTTGTCAGATCTGACTTTAAAGTCTGAACCACTGAAACACCTGATCTGCTATAGACTTGTTCAGGGTCTATGGCTAAAAGTATTAGAGGCAGAGGATCAGCAGGGCTGCCAGGCAACTGGTATTGCTTAAAAGGAAATAAACATGACAGCCTCCATACACCTTTCTCTTCAGTTCCCCTTTAACTCTTCCTGTACTGGAAACAAATATTAGACTTATGTCTCTGCTCCTAATGCTTTATTTCTTAGCTGTACTACACAACCAATTCATTATATCATAATATTTTTTTCGCTTCAGTGTCTCTTTAAATGACTTCAAATTTGGATACAATTTTCAAAAAAAAAACCTGCAATGTTTTTTCACTCTTTTACTTTTGATCATGTGATTGCATTTTCAAGACAATTGTGTTTGGTACAGAAACCTCATTTCAAACAATAATAATAAAAACAACATTTGAACGCTCTAATTATTAAGTCATTAGATAATATTTATTTATTAAAATAGTGAAAATAATGCAACTAATGTTACAAGATAATAGAGCAACAAACAGTGTAAGACACCTTATACAAGCTGAGCATTACTCGTATAATATGCATTATATTCTTTGTACTGTATAATGCATATACAAGCAAAAGCAGCATGTGCTACATGAGTGGTGCTATTTGTGCAATGCTTTCTGTGTTTCCCTGAAAGTAAAACCTCCCCCGAAAGTAAAACCTAGCTCAGATTTCAAGCAGGCTGGAAATGTAAGCCCCACCCTGAAAATAAGCCCTAGTGGCAGAGAGGAGGGGACACAGCTGAGCAATAGGAAGAAGCAGCCAGGGAAGCAGTGTGTGGATGGACTCATCCCTGGACAATGTCAGCCTCGGCTGTCTCTTTTCCTTTCCCATCCACCAGTGTTGCTGTCACTCTCTCCCCTCCCCTCTGCAAGCCCCCCTGGTGAGCGAGATGTGCTGGCTACTGTCATTTCTGTTATTTGCTCTGGGACAGTGGGAGGGTGTGAGAAAAAGCTGCTGTGTGGAAGGAAGAAGGAAACTGTATGGAGAGGGAGCTTCTGCCAGTACCACTTTGCTACCATAGGCTCAGCAGCGTTAGTATGGAGAAAGATGTGACTCTTTCTTTAGCTGCATATGCTTGCTGTCCTCTCTCTCTCTTCTGCTCAGCTTGTGCCTCAGACAATACAGCAGTGGCAGGAATCTCAAGCATGTGCATGTCCTCTCCTTACTATAGATCTGAGTTAGAGAAGAGTGTGAGTCTGGGAGTAGAATTCTGAACCTCAGCAAACAGTACAGTGACTTTGCCATTGTACTCTATCATTTGTCTTTTATCAGCAAATGTGAAGTGAGATTCAGATGTTTTATAAAACTCACATATTGTGCACAAATAAGTTTTCCCAATAGCAATGTGTTCTTCCTTAGTGCGTTTCTGCCAAAATAATACATCCCCTGAAAATAAGCCCTAGCACATTTTTTGGAGCAAAAATTAATATAAGACTAAGTGTCTTATTTTCGGGGAAACACGGTATTTTGCACTTTTCATAATTACCAGTAAAATATATTATGATAGATCAAGCAATCTAGCAATCCTCTCGCACAATGTCCAGAGGTTCAACTTACCTCAGAAGTAGGCCAAAGCTTTTCACTATTATAATATGTGCACTACTATAAAATGTGCAAGCTGATATAGTTTGTCTCCAAGAGACTAGATTTTCTACTTCCTCTCTACCCTTGTTTTTAAATTTTCATTATTCCTTTGTGTTTCATGCCTGTTGCAGAAATAAAGTTGAAGGGGTCAACATAGTCTTTCGTAGGAATCTTCCTTTCAGATGTCCATATCAAATATCAGACCCCACAGATAGATATCTTATTCTGTACAGTCCTGGCCAAAGGTTTTGAGACTGTCAAAAATATTGGAAATTAAAAAAAGTTGGTGCTTAAGTTTTTATAATAGCAATTTGCATATACTCCAGAATGTTATGAAGAGCGTTCAAATGAATTGCATAGTCCTTCTTTGCCATGGAGATTAACTGAATCCCCAAAAAAACTTTCCACTGCATTTCATTGCTGTCATTAAAGGACCTTCTGAGATAATTTCAGCAATCGTCTTATTAACTCAGGTGAGAATGTTGACGAGCACAAGGCTGGAGATCATTATGTCAGGCTGATTGGGTTAGAATGGCAGACTTGACATGTTAAAAGGAGGGTGATGCTTGAAATCATTGATCTTCCATTGTTAACCATGGTGACCAGCAAAGAAACGCATGCAGCCATCATTGTGTTGCATAAAAATGGCTTCACAGGCAAGGATATTGTGGCTACTATGATTGCACCTAAATCAACAATTTATAGGATCATCAAGAACTTCAAGGAAAGAGGTTCAATTCTTGTTAAGAAGGCTTCAGGGCATCCAAGAATATCCAGAAAGCACCAGGATCTTCTCCTAAAGAGGATTCAGCTGCAGGTTTGGAGTGCAACCAGTGCAGAGGTTGCTCAGGAATGGCAGCAAGCAGGTGTGAGCACATCTGCATGCACAGTGAGGCGAAGACTTTTGGACGATGGCCTGGGGTCAAGAAGGGCAGCAAAGAAGCCACTTCTCTCAAAAACATCAGGGACAGATTGATCTTCTGCAGAAAGTATGGTGAATGGACTGCTGAGGAATGGGGCAAAGTCATATTCTCCGATGAAGCCCCTTTCCGATTGTTTAGGGCATCTGGAAAAAGGCTTGTCAGGAGAAGAAAGGTGAGTGCTACCATCAGTCCTGTGTCATGCCAACAGTAAAGCACCCTGAGACTATTCATGTGTGGGGTTCCTTCTCATCCAAGGGAGTGGGCTCACTCACAATTTTGCTAAAAAAACACAGCCATGAATAAAGAATGGTACCAAAACACCCTCCAACAGCAACTTCTTCCAACAATCCAACAACAGTTTGGTGAGGAACAATGCATTTTCAAGCACGATGGAGAACCGTGTCATAAGGCAAAAGTGATAACTAAGTGGCTTGGGGACCAAAACATTGACATTTTAGGTCCATGACCTGGAAACTCCCCAGATCTTAATCCCATTAAAGCGTTATCGTCACCATAAAAATCAAATTTTAACAGCAACTGGTCTGAGTGTATTAAGTGATAAAGATGCTAATCCTGCATTCAAAACTTTCAAAATGTTTTCTGCTGTTATGATTTGGAGTTATCATATACCTTAGAAGCACTGGCTCTTTAGTAGTCAGTGCCAAAAAATTGCATGTTGGAGAGGTTCTTTTTATCTATAATTTATTCCTCCTCTTCCCTTTATTTCCTTGTCTGCTGCTTATCTGAAACCTGATCCCCTACTCACTTGTGTTTACAAGCAAGGCTGAGGTGACTCAGTGATTGGAGGAGACAAGAAAAAAAGTAAAGAGCAGAAATGAATTCACAAGTTAGCCTTTACTGTGGGCAAAAGACATGGCCCCCACCAGGAACAGAATTCTTGTCATTTACTATATAACATTCACTGAAATCAAAACGTGGACAGTACAATACATGTGTTATGTAAGTAGATCAAGTATTTATCTACTTATATATGTGTTTTTTTTCCCTGGAATAGTATGGCTGATCCTACTGCTTTAAGAACTTGTGGTAATTCCTCAAAAGGTGAGTGGACAAACAAAAATCAGCTAATTCTGAGAAACTCAAAGAAGTGATTGTGAAAGAATGGGTTGCTATCAGTCAAAATTTGGCCCAGAAGTTGATTGAGAGCATGCCCAGTCGAATTGCAGAGGTCCTGAAAAAGAAGGGCCAACACGGCAAATACTGACTCTTTGCATAAATCTCATGTAATTGTCAATAAAAGCCTTTGAAATGTATGAAGTGCTTATAATTATATTTCAGTACATCACATAAACAACTGAAACAAAGATCTAAAAGCAGATTAGCAGCAAACTTTGTGAAAACTAATATTTTTGACAGTCTCTTTTGGCCAGGACTGTATGATGTAAAACTTACAGTAGTATCCTATTAGGCTACATATAGGTTTTAAAGTGTACCTTAAGTGTCCCCAAAAAATTGAGTTTTACTCACCTGGGGCTTACCTCAGCCCCCTGCAACTGATCGGTGCCCACGACGAGTCGCTCTGATGCTCCGGGTCCCGCTGGCGGCCACTTCCGGTTTCGCCGTCAGGACCCGTCAGGCTGGGGAACACGGCTGATACTACGCGTTCCCAGCCAAAATAGCACCCCTATGCGGCCATATGTCCGCATAGGCACCCGTATGCGGACATATGGCCGCATAGGGGTGCTATTTTGGCTGGGAACGCGTAGTATCAGCCGCGTTCCCCAGCCTGACGGGTCCTGACGGCGAAACCGGAAGTGGCTGCCAGCGGGACCCAGGGCATCAGAGCGACTCGTCGTGGGCACCGATCAGCTGCAGGGGGCTGAGGTAAGCCCCAGGTGAGTAAAACTCAATTTTTTTGGGACACTTAAGGTACACTTTAAGAATGTTTTTATCACATTTGCTATAAGTGATAGACAATCATAATGGAGGTAGTTTATTGTTGTATGGAGACACTAACGCTGTCATGAATTAAATACCTGGGGGGATTCCTGACTTGTTTGGTACAAGAGGTTTTCTGGATGTATGGAGGGAGCAAAATCCAGCAGCTAGAGACTTTACTTTTCATTCAAACCCACATGCCAGTTTTAGACAGATAGACTTTTTTTGTTGATTATACAGGGTGGGCCATTTATACGGATACACCTTAATAAAATGGGAATGGTTGGTGATATTAACTTCCTGTTTGTGGGCCATTAGTATATGTGAGGGGGAAAACTTTTCAAGATGGGTGGTGACCATGGTGGCCATTTTGAAGTCAGCCATTTTGAATCCAACTTTTGTTTTTTTCACTATTAAGAGGGTCATGTGACACATCAAACTTATTGGGAATTTCACAAGAAAAATGATGGTGTGCTTAGCTTTTAACATAACTTTATTCTTTCATGAGTTATTTACAAGTTTCTGACCACTTATAAAATGTGTTCAATGTGCTGCCCATTGTGTTGGATTGTCAATGCAATCCTTTCTTCCACTCTTCACACACTGATAGCAACACAGCAGGAGAAATGCTAGCACAGGCTTACAGTATCCATAGTTTCAGGTGCTGCACATCTCGCATGTTCACAGCATAGACAATTGCCTTCAGATGACCCCAACGATAAAAGTCTAAGGGGGTCAGATCGGGAGACGATGGGGGCAATTCAACTGACCAATCCACTTTCCAGGAAACTGTTAATCTAGGAATGCTCGGACCTGACACCCATAATGTGGTGGTGCACCATCTTGCTGGAAAAACTCAAGGAATGTGCCAGCGTCAGTGCATAAAGAGGGAAATGTATCATCATGTAGCAATTTTGCATATCCAGTGGCCTTGAGGTTTCCATTGATGAAGAATGGCCCCACTATCTTTGTACCCCATATACCACACCATACCATCATTTTTTTTGTTCCAACAGTCTTGGAGGAATCTATCCAATATGGGTAAGTGTCAGACCAATAGCAGTGGATTTGCTTGTTAACTTCACCATTCACATAAAAGTTTGCCTCATCACTGAACAAAATTTTCTGAGTAAACTGAGGGTCCTGTTTCAATTTTTGTTTTGCCCATTCTGCAAATTCAGTGCGCCAATCTTGGTCATACTCGTTGATATGCTGGAGTAGCTGGAGTTTGTAAGGGTGCCATTTGTGAATAGCTAATATCCGCTGAAGGGATGTTAGACTAATGCCACTCTCCAGTAACATGCAGCAAGTGCTACGCTGTGGGCTCTAGCTGAATGAAGCTAGGACAGCCACTGATGTTTCTATATTAGTGACAGATTTCATGCGTCCACATTTTGGCAAATCCAACACTGAACCAGTTTCACGAAACTTAGCAAGCAGTTTGCTAACTGTAGCATGGGAGATGGGTGGTCTTGTAGGGTGTCTTGCATTGAAATCTGCTGCAATGACCTGGTTACTGTGTTTACCAGACATCAACACAATTTCTATCCACTCTTCACGTGTTAATCTTGGCGACATGTCAATGGCTGTAAACAAAGAGAAACATGTAAATAACTTCTGAAAGAATACATTTAGGTTAAAACCAAGCACACCATTGTTTTTCTTGTGAAATTCCCAATACATTTGATGTGTCACATAACCCTCTTCCTATTGAAAAAAACAAAAGTTGGATTCAAAATGGCCCACTTCAAAATGGCTACAATGGTTGTGTAAGACTAAGGAAGCAGGAGGAAATAAATTATATATAAAAGTACAAATTTTATTAATGACCAAAATACAAACACATATATATGTAAATCTATTTAAAATTGACCAGAACACACAGGTGGGCCACCATGTCTAGGCCAGATGGAAAAATGTAGGGGATCCCCTAAAAAAAATATTGATAGTGCGCAATCCATCAAATATCTTAATGCAAAAAAAGGGGGAAGCGACTCCTAGCAGGTTACATTGAAACAAAAGACCTTGGAGAGAAATATATCATTGGTTTTAAAGGCCAAGTGTCCAGGACCTAAATGGAAAAAGACATCCTAGTAGAAAAGCACAGGTGTATCAGATACTGGCTGTGTTGCTGCAATGTTTCATTGGTTTTAAGGGCCAAGTGTCCAGGACCTAAATGGACACTTGGCCGTGTTGCTATAATATTTCCAGTGATTTGCAGGATCAAAAGGCTGAATAACGGCTGATAGAGAGATTCAATCCATCACAATAGGTGGTCTTACTGCATATGTTATCACAAAATAATTGATGTGCAGGTCCACAGGTCAGGCAAGCTGTCTCATTTATGAGCTATTACAATGGCCAGGTGCACAGAGGTAGATTGATAGGCACACACTGCATGTGGCAAGCACTTCGGGCTAGTAAACAAAAAATGTATATTCACAGCAAGCCTGACACATCCGCAAGCCCCAGGAGCAACAAGCAATTCACCAGAGTTAGTGCCCCAATCAGAAGCACATTCTGAGACAGATTCACAGGCAAGTGTTTAAACCACAGACATATGCAGGTACGGATGGTGTGATATTAAAGTTGATATAGTTCATTCATGGAACAATCCGCCAGGGTCATCCCTTCAGCAGCATCAACTTGATATAGACAAACTCAAAGTTCCAGCAAACAACAGCATATAGCAGCACATAGGTGCATCCTAGGAAGCTGTTTCAATGATTATATGGTAAACAGTGGTTACTCCATAGGAGGCTGTTTTCAAGTCACCAGTAGAAATGCATATCATTGAGGTATACTCATCTGAGTAGCTGGTCACTGCAAAGTACATCCACAGGAGCCCATGTGCTGCCACCACAAGTGTGTCTGGTCACAAAGAGAGCCTTAGAGGCCAACCGGTTTCACTGGTGAGATTACCAGCATCATCAGGGCAGGCTCAGAAGTTTTGCTGCCTGTGGGAGAGAGGAGCCGGCCTAAAATGGCACTGGGCAGCCAGAGGATGCTACCACGCCCCCCCATGACCACTCCCACCCCACCACCACAGGATGCAGGTGGTGAGTGAGAGGTGGAGGCAGAGGCGTGATGCATCCAATTCTCCGCATGTACGCACGGCGTTCCCCCCGCGTCCGCATGCGGTGATGCGGATCAAAGGAGGGAACGCATATATGCGTACAAGTGCACGCACAGCATTTCCCTCGCGTCCGCAACCGCCAAGCGGATCAGGTAGGAGGGAACGCGTATATGCGTACGACTGTACGCGACCCACAGAGACCCCAAACAGGGCCGCTATGGGAATGCGGCCGACGCAAAAGGGCTCCGGGATTGCTGAGGGGCACGGACTATCAAGACCCCACCCCCTGATCGATGGTAAGGAGAAAAGGTGGCCCGGCTGTCCCGCAGGCGGGGCCCCGGGTCCCCTGGGCCGCCCAGTTGCCATCACCACCGGAGCGCCACCATAGCCGCGGCCAAGTGTGCCCAGGGGCAACAGGAAACGGGGCAGGGGGGGGGGAGGGGAGGGCCACGGGGGGAGGAGGACGGGGAAGGCCCACAGGCAGGCCACGGGCCAGCAGGCATTAGCCCAATATATGGTCCATGTCAAGCCAAAGACTGGGCCGACCCCGAGTACCCCCCCAGGGCACACCGATCCCCCACCAACCCCACCCCACATCCAGGACCACCAGCAAGTGCGGCGCGCCGGGGGGGCCATAGCTACCACCTCCCACAGGATCAGTAAAGTCATCGAAAAAAGTTACATATTGAAAAAAAACACAATATAATAATGCAAAAATATTTCCATTTATAATAAATCCCTAATAGCTATATATAATTAAGTAATAAACACACAGGTGTTTGTATAAGCAAAAAATCCTCCCATTTCCTCCAGGTGCAGGGCACAGCGATGGGGACCACCTGTGCCCCGTCCTATGCATGCCTGTACCTGGGGGAATGGGAACGATGTATTTTTTCAGATGCAAACCTGAGTGATCTTTTGGGGCATGTACTTACCTGGCATCGTTATATCGATGATATATTTTTAATCTGGACAGGAACACAACAACAGATGTTTGATCTGGTCAATTTGCTAAATAATAATGTTTTCAACCTCAAATTTACCATGACTATGGATACTCACAGTATCCCGTTTTTGGACATTATGATTTCTGTGAACGACCAGGGAGTATTACAGACGGATCTTTATAGAAAACCTACAGCAGCTAACTCCTTGCTTCATGCAAGAAGTTTTAATCCCACACACCAGATACGCAGTATTCCTGTCGGGCAATATTTGAGAGCCCGACGGAACTGCTCTGATGACAGGAACTTCCATGCCCAAGCTAATGATTTACAGCAACGATTTAGGGCTCGCGGTTATCCCAAAAAATACCTAAAGAAAGTCTATCATCGAGCTTGCGATACCCCTAGATCTACTCTCCTATACAATCAATCATCGGGACAAAAGTCTCGAAATGAACCAGATGGGGGTCCTTCCTTCATTACCAAATACAATGATCATCATTTTCAGGTCCGCGCCCTACTTCAGAAACATTGGCATGTGCTCACGGGCGACCAGCGTGTTGCCCCCTTTGTTTCGAGGGAGCCCTCTGTTACCTACAGGCGGGCCACCACCATAGGTGATACCTTGACACGCAGCCACTACTCAGGTAGAGGCAAAACCAAAACCAAATTATGTAATTGCACAGTTCTGGGTACTTACCCATGTCATTCCTGTAACCAATGCAGGTACATCTATGTCGGTAAACAGTGCCCCCTTGTGATGAGAGACGTTGTATTAACTACCAGACATTATGTTAACTGTGAGACGGAGGGGATAATTTATCTCCTCCTCTGCCCCTGTGGGGCCTTTTATGTGGGCAAGACTGGCAGATCCCTTAACAGACGTATTTATGAACACACTTATGGTATCCAGGAGGGACACCAGACACCTGTAGCCCGACACTTCACAATTTGCCAGGGGGGTAACCCCAGGAAAATTCGATTCTTTGGCTTGGATAGGGTACACCGGGACCCACGGGGAGGGGACTGGGACGGGAGACTCCTCCAATGTGAGGCCTTCTGGATTTACAAACTTAAGGCCTTTCAAACACCGGGCCTTAATGAAGGTATTGATTTCGCCCCATTTCTGTGACAGCAGTGCTCTGGCTCATGGCCATATGTTCTCTATTTTTCATTATTTTTGTTCAATTTCTAAGGATGAATCTTCATATTTTCCTTTTGCTGTGCTTAAGCTGGCGGCCTTTTTGCGCCCGAACCGGGTCTTTTCCCGACCCTTATATATTCCTTTGATTTAAAACCTTTTATGCCATCTAATTTAGATATGATCTTTGACACTTCCTTGATGGTGGTTGGTGGCCCCCCGTTGCTCCACTTTGTCCTTGGTCTCCTCTCGTTTGGTCCCCTATCGGCAGGACAACAGTTTATTTATTATCATTTCATTTTACTTTCGTATTCTATTTTTTTGCTTATGGTTACTTAATTATATATAGCTATTAGGGATTTATTATTAATGGAAATAGGTTTGCATTATTATATTGTGTTTTTTTCAATATGTAACTTTTTTCGATGACTTTGCTGATCCTGTAGGAGGTGGCAGCTATGCCCCCCCCGGCGCGCCGCACTTGCTGGTGGTCCTGGATGTGGGGTGGGGTTGGTGGGGGATCGGTGTGCCCTGGGGGGGTGCTCGGGGTCGGCCCAGTCTTTGGCTTGACATGGACCATATATTGGGCTAATGCCTGCTGGCCCGTGGCCTGCCTGTGGGCCTTCCCCGTCCTCCTCCCCCCGTGGCCCTCCCCTCCACCCCCTGCCCCGTTTCCTGTTGCCCCTGGGAACACTTGGCCGCGGCTATGGTGGCGCTCCGGTGGTGATGGCGACTGGGCGGCCCAGGGGACCCGGGGCCCCGCCTGCGGGACAGCCGGGCCACCTTTTCTCCTTACCATCGATCAGGGGGTGGGGTCTTGATAGTCCGTGCCCCTCAGCGATCCTGGAGCCCTTTTGTGTCGGCCGCATTCCCATAGCGGCCCTGTTGGGGGTCTCTGTGGGTCGCGTACAGTCGTACGCATATACGCGTTCCCTCCTACCTGATCCGATTGGCGGTTGCGGACGCGAGGGAAACGCTGTGCGTGCACTTGTACGCATATATGCGTTCCCTCCTTTGATCTGCATCACCGCATGGGGGGAACGCCGTGCGTACATGCGGAGAATTGGATGCATCACGCCTCTGCCTCCACCTCTCACTCACCACCTGCATCCTGTGGTGGTGGGGTGGGAGTGGTCATGGGGGGGGCGTGGTAGCATCCTCTGGCTGCCCAGTGCCATTTTAGGCCGGCTCCTCTCTCCCACAGGCAGCAAAACTTCTGAGCCTGCCCTGATGATGCTGGTAATCTCACCAGTGAAACCGGTTGGCCTCTAAGGCTCTCTTTGTGACCAGACACACTTGTGGTGGCAGCACATGGGCTCCTGTGGATGTACTTTGCAGTGACCAGCTACTCAGATGAGTATACCTCAATGATATGCATTTCTACTGGTGACTTGAAAACAGCCTCCTATGGAGTAACCACTGTTTACCATATAATCATTGAAACAGCTTCCTAGGATGCACCTATGTGCTGCTATATGCTGTTGTTTGCTGGAACTTTGAGTTTGTCTATATCAAGTTGATGCTGCTGAAGGGATGACCCTGGCGGATTGTTCCATGAATGAACTATATCAACTTTAATATCACACCATCCGTACCTGCATATGTCTGTGGTTTAAACACTTGCCTGTGAATCTGTCTCAGAATGTGCTTCTGATTGGGGCACTAACTCTGGTGAATTGGTGTTAAGAAGAAGCCTGGGCACTAAACAACTTGACCTTCAACATTTATTGCACCACATACAGTGTAAGATAAGTTGCAGCAGATTACAATGTGGTATAACCATCAGTTTACATCACCCATCCGGGAAGCACCCCTCACACAAGCTCCTGGGGCTTGCGGATGTGTCAGGCTTGCTGTGAATATACATTTTTTGTTTACTAGCCCGAAGTGCTTGCCACATACAGTGTGTGCCTATCAATCTACCTCTGTGCACCTGGCCATTGTTATAGCTCATAAATGAGACAGCTTGCCTGACCTGTGGACCTGCATATCAATTATTTTGTGATAACATATGCAGTAAGACCACCTATTGTGATGGATTGAATCTCTCTATCAGCCGTTATTCAGCCTTTTGATCCTGCAAATCACTGGAAATATTATAGCAACACAGCTGGAATCTGATACACCTGTGCTTTTTCTACTAGGATGTCTTTTTCCATTTAGGTCCTCGACACTTGGCCCTTAAAACCAATGAAACATTGCAGCAACACAGCCAGTATCTGATACACCTGTGCTTTTCTACTAGGATGTCTTTTTCCATTTAGGTCCTGGACACTTGGCCTTTAAAACCAATGATATATTTCTCTCCAAGGTCTTTTGTTTCAATGTTACCTGCTAGGAGTCGCTTCCCCCTTTTTTGCATTAAGATATTTGATGGATTGCGCACTATCAATATTTTTTTAGGGGATCCCCTACATTTTTCCATCTGGCCTAGACATGGTGGCCCACCTGTGTGTTCTGGTCAATTTTAAATAGATTTACATATATATGTGTTTGTATTTTGGTCATTAATAAAATTTGTACTTTTATATATAATTTATTTCCTCCTGCTTCCTTAGTCTTACATTGGTCATATTGAGAAGTCTCAGACTTGTGGAGGATTATCTGTGATAGGAATTTTTAGGACCCATTTGTCTAAACTGGCTACAATGGTTACCATCCATCTTGAAAAGTTTCTCCCCTCACATATACTAATGTGCCACAAACTGGAAGTTAATATCAACAACCATTCCCATTGTATTAAGTTGTATCCATATAAATGGACCACCCTGTACTTTCTTCCTAATATTATTAAATCCAAAATATTAACAGTATCCTGGTCGGATCACAATCCGCTTCTCCATCTAACATTAGTAATTCCTTGTCAATATAGTTGAGGATGGAGATTGAATGAGTCTTTACTATCTGACTTCGACACTACAGAGAAGATTCAATCATACGTCACTAAGTTCATTGAAAATAATGAAAATTCAGTTATGCCTTTAATTACGTTGTGGGAAGCATTCAAAGTTACAATGAGGGGAAGGGTAATAAGTCTATCATCTCATAAAAATAAACAAAATAAAAAAGGAGATTATAGATTTATCTGAGAAATTAGCAATAGCAAAGGCAGACTGGAAGATAAATCCCAAATGCCTAATTAAAAAAGATTAGAGATTCCTTAAGAGTAAAATCTGAGATGTTGCTATATACAGAAGTGGAGAAACCTCTTTGCTGGCAATGTAATAAAGATTACCGATGGGCCTCTGTGCTGTCCCTGTCTCTTGCTATACCGCTCTCAGGCATGTCCTTAATAAACCCAACCCACCAACTAGATGGCTCCTACAGATAACATGAACAGTGACTGCAGCTATGTCTCTTATAATGTTAAAGGATTCAACAATCCCGGGAAGAGATCCCAGATTCTCCACCACCTACATAAAAATAAAATAAAAATAGCCCTTATACAAGAGACCCACTTCCGTATTGATGCCATTCCTAACATCAAACATAGATTCTATAATAGATGGTACCATAGCACCTTTCCTTCTTCTGAATCCAAAGGGGCATCCGTTGGCCTTCATAAATCTTTTCCTGTCACGGAAGTAGTCCCGCTGATAGACCCACAAGGTAGATTTGTCTTCATAACGGGGAAAGCTCTATGGGAAGTCACTTACAATTGCTTCATATATCTCCCTAACTCTAACCAGGGACAGTATTTTCTTAGGTACTTGAATAAACTTGGCGCTTTGCTGAACGTCTCATTTTAATAGGGGCTGACATTAACATGTGTTAAATCCTAAGCTAGACTCCTCTAGAGAGCAAGACCATATCTCTCACAACATCAAAATGCAAATAAGGGAGAAATGAGTTACCATGCGACTAGCGGACAGCTGGAGGGTTTTTCACCCCAATACCAGGGATTACACATTCCACTCTGCCCCACACAACTCATTTAGTCGCATCGACTATATTTTAATCTCCCATAGTATATTAGATAGAACTATCACCTCTGACATTGGTCTAAAAATCTGGTCCGATCATTCGCCTGTTTTTTGCTATATTAACATGTCCCATAACCATCGTGGTGAATTCCAGTGGAAATGAAACAATCTCCTGAAAGGCCCTATATGTCTAGACGATATTAAGAGGGCCATAGCAAACTTCCAGGTAGATCACGCAAGCGATGAAACCCCCCCCCCCCCCCCCATTAAATGGGAAGCACTAAAATGTGTACTAAGAGGGATTTTCATCTCACATGGGACAAGACTCAAGAAAGAGAAAAGCTTCATAATCTCCTCCCTCCTAACTCAGCTAACCGCTAGAAATCAAACAAAAATCTGGGCGGGATACCTCACCATCCCTAACTCTCCAGCTGTCCAACAAGAGGCAACAATTATTATCTCTACTAGATGAATACTCTCTAAAAGCCAGAGAAAAGTTGAAAGGTACTCTCTATGAGAAAGCAGATAAATGCAGTGGTGGGCCGAAATTTCGCATGTGCAAAATTTCACATTGAAATTCCCAATTACGCATCATAATCGTAATGCAAAATTTCTGAGAAAATCATAATTAATTTTGTATGTAATAGTAGTATTTCAAAATTTTGCATAATTTTTGCATAGTTTTATGCCGACTTTAGAGGTTAATAGCAAAGCCCCCATACATGCTATTGCTATCAAAAATTGCTACATATGTTAAGCAGACTAGTGGGTATAAGTAAAAAAAAAAAAATTTTCAAAAAGACCTTGTAGTTTTTGAGAAACTCAATTTTCAAAAATGCAAAGAAAAAATGATTTTTAAACTGTCATTTTTAAAAAACATTTTTTACTTGCATTTTTAAAATCAAGTTTCTCAAAAACGACATGGTCTTTTTGCAACATTATTTTTTTGACTTGTATCTACGATTCTCCTTAACATATGTAGCAATTGTGGTGTCAATAGCATGTAAGGCAGCTTTGCTATTCACTGCTAAAGTCGGCAAGAAATTACACAAAATTTCGTGAAATTTTATGCGAAATTACGAATGACAACACGAAATCAATTACATCTGCAAATCGTAATTACGTATAAGCGTAATTGTGAAAATGTACACAAAATTTTGCGAAATCATAATTTGTTGTTTACGATCATCACTAATATGCGGCACGCTTCTGGCTTCATCCCTGCATCCCAGAAGCTCTTTATCTTTTATTCCCTGTATAAAACCTCAAAACTCATATCTACTAAACTATAAATCTTCTGAAATAGCGAAGATGTTCAGACAATACTACTCATACTTATACTATTTGAAAGGTAAATTCCATGACTTGGACCCTGAAGGCCTCTCCACGAAAATTAAAGATAATATATCCAAACCAAACTGAAACAATTAGACATAGAAATAGTAAAGGAGTTGGACAATGAATTCTCAGAAGCTGAAATTGCCTCTGCGATTCAAACCCTTAAAAACAATAAAAGCCCTGGCCCAAATGGCCTTTCCGGCGCTTTCTACAAGAAATTTTCTTCTGAACTAATTCCAACTTTACACAATGCCTTTAACTCTTTAAGCGACACCACAGCTTTCCTCAAACAAGTCCTATAAGCTCACATTGTGGTTATCCCGAAGCCAGGAAAGGGAAAGCATAACAACTATTGTTGTAACTTCCGTCCAATCTCCCTCATAAAATTAGACATCAAATTATATTCCAAGATAATTGCTGAAAGGCTTAATTAAACAACTTCTACCCCCATCATTCATAACGACCAAGCGGGCTTCACCCAATTTAGAGAGGCTAGGGATAATACCCTTAAGACCATTTCCCTGATTCCTAAGGCCCATAGGGATAATACGCAAATGTGTCTACTGTCTGTGGATGCTGAGAAGGTGTTTGACAGGATCCATTGGGGTTTTCCGAGAGAAACTTTATCTCAAATTGGGTTGGGACATAATTTACTACAAAAGATAATGGGGCTATATAATAATCCATCTGCGAAGGTTAGGGTTAATGGTATCCTGTCGGACGCCTTCTCCATCAATAATAGGACGAGACAGACCCAATGTTATATATTTTATGTATGGAGCATTTTGCTGAGGCACTTCGAGCCAGTACTGAATCTATGAGGGGACTCAGTACTGGCTGTCAGCAATATAAATTAGCCCTGTACGCAGATGACCTACTGTTGTTTATCACAGAACCACATACCATGATGCCTAACTTCTTGTGAGAGGCAGAAAACTTTGGAAATCTAAGCAATTTCAAGATAAATTTATCTAAATCTGAAATCCTTAATATCTCCATTCCTCAACATAAAGCAGATCTCCTGAAGTCCTCTTTCCCGTTTAAATGGTCTTCCGAATCAATAAAATACCTAGGTATTAATATTCCATCAGACCTTTCTAACTTGTACCGCCTAAATTACATCCCTCTCATCGCTAAAATTACCTCTGTCTTGAACAACTGGGCCAAGCTCAGAATTTCCTGGCTAGGGAAAGTTAATGTCTTAAAAATGGACATTTGCCTAGGCTCCTTTATGTGTTTCAGGCCATCCCAATCAATGTCCTTAAGGAATGTTTCCTAAAACTCAGGAAAACTACTACATCTTTCTATGGGGAGGTAAAAAATCCTGCACTAACCTTAACTTACTAATTAGACCAAAGTCTGAAGGTGGTTTGGGTGTCCCTTGTTTCAAAAGATACCATGATGCTGCTCAGCTTATTTTAATATTAGACCTTTTCCATAGCAGACTTCAAAAACAATGGGTCTCCATACTATCTGCAGAATCTGCTGTTGACCCTAAAGTTCTTTTGTGGACTACCAAATCACTCAGACCAAACTGCACCACCTTGTCATTTTGGGTTAAAGAAGTACTCCTAGGGTGGGATAAATCAAGACCTTTATATAATTTATCCATTCCTAGAACCCTAACTAGTATACTAGATAATGCACAATTTAAACTATTTATGCATGCACTCTCTTTTATGGGCAAGGAAAGAGAAAGCTGGCCTCAAATTAGGCAAAATATAGGCAATGGAACTTTATCCCCTCCCGAAACATGGAATAAGTAAGGTGAGACTTTTCCTCCCCCCAGATGGTTTGAAATACTACAATTTTAGAGGTTCTATAGAGACCTTGCAGGGTCGGGAAACATACATAGAGGTCTCTTTTTCTTCAAGAACCTGTGCTCTCTCCAAAGTAAGCCAGAACATATGATATCTCAGGTATACTCCGCTCTAATCTGCTCAGCGGGTGAAAGTAACATAGACAAAATTCAAAAGCATTGGCATGAAGACCTGGGGAAAATTATTGCTGGAGGATTGGGATAAATCTTTCATTCTCTCACATAAATCCTCTCCATCCGTCCTAGCGCAGGAACGAAATTACAAGATCTTCTCAAGATGGTATAGGGACCCCGTAACCATTCATAAGTATGACTCACAAACTCCAGATACTTGCTGGTGCTGCAATAACCAACCAGCTCTTATTTACACATATGGTGGTCCTGCAATAGTATCCAACCTTTCTGGAATAAGGTCTTTAAATTACACTCATTACTATACCTATCCCCCATGCCTCTTACACCAGAAAAAGCACTCCTATTAATGTTACCTGGATCACTCAAGAATGCCAAAAGCTTGATTTTCAGATACATATTAAGCTGCGCCAGATTGCTGATTGCCAGGTACTGGAAGTCTAATAGAACCCCCTCGGTGTCAGAACTCATGAAGGAAATAAATCACGCAATGTGTGATGAGGATGGATGAGTTAATGTTGTCTGCCCAAGCCAAAAAGGACGTCTGGACTCAAAGATGGGCAATTTGGATAGATTTTAGAGACTCAGCTCCAGCTTCTGATTTCTGCAATGATAATTAAGCATTATTGTGTTTATAGCAATTTGGATATGCTTTTCTCTTTTCCCTTTTAAATATCAGATTCGGCAGTATAGAATATGTACAAACAACAAGGTGGATCCCCCCCCCCCCCATCCACCCACCCTCTCTCTTCCCTCTCTCCTCCCCCCTTTTTTCCCTTTCTTCCTCCCTTCCCCCTCCTCTTTTCATTCTTCATTAAAACCCAGCTTTCACCAGGTTCAATCCTCCACATTCATTCTCTATGTATAAGGACTTTTTATCTTTATCTGTTTCTGTAAATTATACACTGTCACTTGCAATTTTTGTATGTCAGAGTTAAACGTTGGATGTTATAGACTGCACTGTCATGTTTGGACATGTTTTCCTGAATAAAAACAGATTAAAAAAAAAAAAAAAGATTACCGATGGGCCAATAAACCGCACTCTATGTTGGTGAACAAGTTAAAAAATAGGACATACAAACCCCCAGTTCTATCACAGCAGATCTTGCTAAGTAAGATAACTAAATGTATTCAGGAGTTTTTATATAATTTATATGATAAACCTACAATAGTCTCTACAGACCTAATTGGTGCCTATATAATTAAAGCTTCTCTCTCTCTCCTTCCTTCTGATGTTAGACACCCTAGGTGGAGATATTGCAACTACAGAGGTAATGCTTGCCATGAGGTCACTGAAGATGTTGTAATTTAAATGTATTGTAGACTGAAACTCGCAAGGGTATATATTAAATAAACTTTTTATAAAAATAGGCATCAAAACATTTAGTCCTTAGGATTTTATTACTTACCAGATAAGACCTCTCTTTATAGCTATGCTTCCTAAATCTAGAATCCCTAGAGCCTCGGAAATGTAGACCCATATCATTGTTAAATAATGATATTATTATTTATTTATTAATATTATTATTATTTATTTATAAAGCGCCAACATATTCCGTCGCGCTGTACAATGTAAGAAAACAAACAAGGGATGCATAATGATACAGACAATGATATACATCAAATATGAACACTGATACAAAATATAGAACTGCTGATTACAATAGCAAATTTAACATGATGACTAAAATGTATAAATGTCTAACAGGGTGCAAGCAATTAAATTAATAACATTCAATGACACAAAACAGTGAGAGCCCTGCCCTTGCGAGATTACAATCTTAAACTTTTAAGAAAAATTCTTGCTAATAAGGTCAATACATTTTTACCCTACATTATTGCTAAAGACCAAGCAGGGTTTGTCAGGCTTTAGAGGCAATTTTTAGAGCAATTCAAGTCATCAAAACGAAGCATGCAAGGAATATACCAGGGCTTTGTCAAATTTAGATGCTTATAAGGCTTTTGATTCTTTTACATAGGCATACCTTTTTTATGCAGGCATACCTTTTTTATGCAGGCATACCTTTTAGGGTTCTGGAAAAATGGGGATTTGGTACTTTATTTGAGACATGGATTTAAGTATTGAATTCATCCCCTTCAGCCACGGTACATTATGCTGGATTTGCCCACCATTTCAATATCATTTGGCACTCGCTAAGGCTCCCCCTTTCTTACATTCGCTTTATATTAGCAGTGGAAACTTTAGTGAGAATTATTAGACAGAAATCCAATATTATGGCTGAAGAAGTGGCAGGAGTACAGCACAAACTAAATCTATTTGCAGACAACCTATTGTTCTTTCTTACGTATCCTCTGAAATCAACTCCAGAACTAATGTATACTTTGAACCTTAACAATAAACATGTCACAATCTGAGATCTTAAATATTATTTTGTTCCAGGAGTCATCTGAGAAATTAAAAGCCATATATTTCTTTGGTCAACTAGTTCCATAGATTATTTAGGAATTTGCTTATGCTCTGCCTACCAGTTATTACAACATAATTCTATGCCAAGCCACTGCAGCTAAAGCTAATAAAATTTTGGGATGCATTAAAGGGAAATACAATCTTGGGGTGCGAGCATATACTGCCCCTGTTTAACTCTCTAGCTGGACCGCACCTGGAATATGGAATTCAGTTCTGGGCACCACATTACAGGAAAGATATTGCAGTTTTAGAGCAGGTGCAAAGACAAGCAACACAATTGATACAAGGAATGGAAGGTCTCACTTACCAAGAAAGGTTAGATAAACTGGGTTTATTTAGTCTGGAGAAAAGACTCCTTAGAGGAGATCTAATTAACATGTATAAATACATCAGAGGGCAACATAAAAGCTTGGCGGATGAGCTTTTTGTCCCTAGGCTTTTACAAAGGACTAGGGGACATGATCTTTGCATGAAGGAAAATGCTTTACCCATTTATTTAGGAAAGAGTTCTTTACAATAAGTAGAGATGGCCCGAACGGTTCGCCGGTGAACGGTTCCCGGCGAACTTCGGTTGTTCGCGTTCGTAAGCGAACGCAAACTTTTCCGGTAGTTCGATTCGCCCCCATAGTGCATCATGAGGGTCAACTTTGACCCTCTACAGCACAGTCAGCAGGTAAATTGTAGCCAATCAGGCTACACTCCCTCCTGGAGCAAAACAATTTGAGATGCGCAAATGTATACAGAGAAAGTCAGGTAGTGCGCCAATATTTTTGTAAACAGTTCAATTTAGGGTTCAATATCAAAGCGCTACACAGTGCTGGTCGTAATGGAAAAATCTACGCTTACGGATCATTCCGCGTAATTTTACGCTATTACGCATTACGTAATTACCGTTACGGCGCAGGAAATTATCTACGGTACATTGCTGTAATTACGCGTAAACTTACGCAGTTACGCGTAAGGATACCGTAATGTATGTCTGCACCTACGAAACTAATCAGTGAATTACGCGTAGCTATCGTAGCCGTATGCGTAATATTATGCACGTATCGGCAAGCGTACAACCATCCGCATCAGCTCTGCAACCACTGCGCGCGCGCATGTGTACTTTGCCTCCGTACGCGTACGTACATGCGTACGTCACAAACAACGTTTTGATTGGCTGATGCGTAGAAACAGGAAGTTGGCCAGAGCAGGCACCGGCAAACGCGTGGAGAGGACGCATCACACGCATCACAGCAAGCTGACTGCCAAGATGCCTCCCAAAATCCACCTCAGGATGAAAGTCATGCTAATTGAGGTAAGCAATAGCAATCTATTAACAGAATGTATAGTTTTTGGCTACTGTTTCTGACTGCATTTCTCTAATCTTTATATGTCCCATCATGTAAAAGGATATCATAGGTGTTGTAGTAGAGAATTGTTTTTAGTTTATCTCTGTAACTTTGCATTTGTAGCAGTACTGTTAATAGTAGAGTGAGACATATTCACTACAGTGACCTGTTTTTTCTGGTTCCAACCTGGGACAAGTGAAGGTGGGGGGTGGGCTGTGGACGGCTGGGGAGGGGGTCGCAGCGCCGGAAAACGGGCCTGGGGGGCGTGTGCGGTGCGCATAGTGCGGGGCGCACTATGCACGCCGCACACGCCCCCCAGGCCCATTTGTTTTCTGCTAAAATGTGGCCTAAATTGCGTTTGTTTTCTGCTAAAATGTCTATATTTGCTGCTTTGGGGTTACGGTTACGCTCCGCCCATACAATGTCATGACCACGCCCATTTTTTGGCGCTCCGCCAAAAAAATGGGTGTGGTCATGACATTGTATGGGCGGAGCGTAACCGTAACCCCAAAGCAGCAAATATAGACATTTTAGCAGAAAACAAACGCAATTTAGGCCAAATTTTAGCAGAAAACAAACGCACTTTGGGCCACATTTCAGCAGAAAATGAACGCACTTTGGGCTGCATTTCAGCAGAAAATAAACGCAATTTGGGCCGCATTTCAGCAGAAAGTAAACGCAATTTGGGCCATATTTTAGCAGAAAACAAACGCAATTTGGGCCACATTTTAGCAGGGAAAAAAAATCGCAATTTGGGCCACATTTCAGGCAAGCATCACGCAAGGCCTTTCAGCCCGCACGTCATCCCCAATCCAACCAAAAACAGTATTGCCAGGCACAACAGCCAGTAGAGGAGAATTGAGAATCCAGGTGAGAGGTGTCCATATTAACTACTTCCCGACCGCCGTATAGACAAATGGCGGCCGGGAAGCAGACGCCGCAAGGACCGCCGTATTGACAAATGGCGGCGGTCCTTGTTTGGGCATGGGCGGAGCGATCGCGTCATCCGTGACGCGATCCTCCGCCTCCGCCTGTCGCCGCTCACTCGCCGCAACATCCCGCCGGCCATACGGAAGCGCCGGCGGGATGTTAACCCGACGATCGCCGCATACAAAGTGTATAATACACTTTGTAATGTTTACAAAGTGTATTATACAGGCTGCCTCCTGCCCTGGTGGTCCCAATGTCCGAGGGACCACCAGGGCAGGCTGCAGCCACCCTAGTCTGCACCAAGCACACTGATTTTCTCCCCCCCCCCGCCCTAGATCGCCCACAGCACCCATCAGACCCCCCCCTGCCCACCCCCCAGACCCCTGTTTGCACCCAATCACCCCCCTAATCACCCATCAATCACTCCCTGTCACTATCTGTCAACGCTATTTTTTTTAAACCCCCCCCCCCCTGCCCCCTGCTCCCTCCTGATCACCCCCCCACCCTCCAGATTCTCCCCAGACCCCCCCCCCCATGCACTGTATGCATCTATCCCCCCTGATCACCTGTCAATCACCTGTCAATCACCTGTCAATCACCCGTCAATCACCCATCAATCACCCCCTGTCACTGCCACCCATCAATCAGCCCCTAACCTGCCCCTTGCGGGCAATCTGATCACCCCCCCACACCAATAGATCGCCCGCAGATCCGACATCAGATCACCTCCCAAATCCATTGTTTACATCTATTCTCTCCTCTAAACACACACTAATTACCCATCAATCACCCATCAATCACCCCCTATCACCACCTGTCACTTTTACCTATCAGATCAGACCCTAATCTGCCCCTTGCGGGTACCCAATCACCCGCCCACACGCTCAGATTGCCCTCAGACCCCCCCCCCTTATCAATTCACCAGTGCATTCATTACATCTGTTCTTCCCTGTAATAACCCACTGATCACCTGTCAATCACCTATCACCCATCAATCACCCCCTGTCACTGCCACCCATCAATCAGCCCCTAACCTGCCCCTTGCGGGCAATCTGATCACCCACCCACACCATTAGATCGCCCGCAAACCCGCCGTCAGATTACCTCCCAAATGTATTGTTTACATCTGTTATCTTCTCTAAACACCCACTAATTACCCATCAATCACCCATCAATCACCCCCTATCACTGTTACCTATCAGATCAGACCCTAATCTGCCCCTTGCGGGCACCCAATCACCCGCCTACACGCTCAGATTACCCTCAGACCCCCCCCTTATCAATTCGCCAGGGCATTATTTACATCTATCCTTCCCTGTAATAACCCACTGATCACCTGTGAATCACCTGCCAATCACCTATCACCCATCAATCACCCCCTGTCACCCCCTGTCACTGCCACCCAACAATCAGCCCCTAACCTGCCCCTTGCGGGCAATCTGATTACCCACCCACACCAATAGATCGCCCGCAGATCCGACATCAGATCACCACCCAAGCGCAGCGTTTACTCTCCTCTAAACACCCACTAATTACCCATCAATCACCCATCAATCACCCCCTATCACCACCTGTCACTGTTACCCATCAGATCAGACCCTAATCTGCCCCTTGCGGGCACCCAATCACCCGCCTACACGCTCAGATTACCCTCAGACCCCCCCTTATCAATTCGCCAGTGCAATATTTACATCTGTTCTCCCCTGTAATAACCCACTGATTACCTGTCAATCACCTGTCAATCACCTATCAATCACCCATCAATCACCCCCTGTCACTGCCACCCATCAATCACCCCCTGTCACTGCCACCCATCAATCACCCGCTGTCACTGCCACCCATCAATCAGCCCCTAACCTGCCCCTTGCGGGCAATCTGATCACCCACCCACACCAATAGATCGCTCGCAGATCCGACGTCCGATCACCTCCCAAGTGCAGTGTTTACATCTGTTCTCTACCCTAAACACCCACTAATTACCCATCAATCACCCCCTGTCACTGCTACCTATCAGATTAGACCCCTATCTGCCCCTAGGGCACTCAATCACCCGCCCACACCCTCAGAATGCCCTCAGACCCCAGCCCTGATCACCTCGCCAGTGCATTGCTTGCATCTATTCCCCCCTCTAATCACACCTTGAGACACCCATCAATCACCTCCTGTCACCCCCTAGCACACCTACCCATCAGATCAGGCCCTAATTTGCCCCGTGTGGGCTCCTGATCACTCGGCCAAACCCTCAGATCCCCCTCAGACCCCCTTCCGATCACCTCCCCAGTGCATTGATTGCATCTATTTTCCCCTCTAACCACCCCCTGAGACACCCATCAATCACCTCCTGTCACCCCCCTAGCACTCCTATCCATCAGATCAGGCCCAATACAACCTGTCATCTAAAAGGCCACCCTGCTTATGACCGGTTCCACAAAATTCGCCCCCTCATAGACCACCTGTCATCAAAATTTGCAGATGCTTATACCCCTGAACAGTCATTTTGAGACATTTGGTTTCCAGACTACTCACGGTTTTGGGCCCGTAAAATGCCAGGGCGGTATAGGAACCCCACAAGTGTCCCCATTTTAGAAAAAAAGACACCCCAAGGTATTCTGTTAGGTGTATGACGAGTTCATAGAAGATTTTATTTTTTGTCAAAAGTTAGCGGAAATTGATTTTTATTGGTTTTTTTCCACAAAGTGTCACTTTCCGCTAACTTTTGACAAAAAAATAAAATCTTCTATGAACTCGTCATACACCTAACAGAATACCTTGGGGTGTCTTCTTTCTAAAATGGGGTCACTTGTGGGGTTCCTATACTGCCCTGGCATTTTAGGGGCCCTAAACCGCGAGGAGTAGTCTAGAAAACAAATGCCTCAAAATGACCTGTGAATAGGACGTTGGGCCCCTTAGCGCACCTAGGCTGCAAAAAAGTGTCACACATGTGGTACCGCCGTACTCAGGAAAAGTAGTATAATGTGTTTTGGGGTGTATTTTTACACATACCCATGCTGGGTGGGAGAAATTTCTATGTAAATGGACAATTGTGTGTAAAAAAAACCAAACAATTGTCATTTACAGAGATATTTCTCCCACTTAGCATGGGTATGTGTAAAAATACACCCCAAAACGCATTATACTACTTCTCCTGAGTACGGCGGTACCACATGTGTGGCACTTTTTTTACACCCTAAGTACGCTAAGGGGCCCAAAGTCCAATGAGTACTTTTAGGATTTCGCAGGTCATTTTGCGACATTTGGTTTCAAGACTACTCCTCACGGTTTAGGGCCCCTAAAATGCCAGGGCAGTATAGGAACCCCACAAATGACCCCATTTTAGAAAGAAGACACCCAAAGGTATTCCGTACGGAGTATGATGAGTTCATAGAAGATTTTATTTTTTGTCACAAGTTAGCGGAAAATGACACTTTGTGAAAAAAACTATTAAAATCAATTTCCACTAACTTGTGACAAAAAAATAAAAACTTCTATGAACTCACCATACTCCTAACGGAATACCTTGGGGTGTCTTCCTTCTAAAATGGGGTCATTAGTGGGGTTCCTATACTGCCCTGGCATTTTAGGGGCCCTAAACCGCGAGGAGTAGTCTTGAAACAAAAATGACCTGTGAAATCCTAAAGGTACTCATTGGACTTTGGGCCCCTTAGTGCAGTTAGGGTGCAAAAAAGTGCCACACGTGGTATCGCCGTACTCGGGAGAAGTAGTATAATGTGTTTTGGGGTGTATTTTTACACATACCCATGCTGGGTGGGAGAAATACCTCTGTAAATGACAATCTTTTGATTTTTTTTACACACAATTGTCCATTTACAGAGGTATTTCTCCCACCCAGCATGGGTATGTGTAAAAATACACCCCAAAACACATTGTACTACTTCTCCCGAGTATGGCAATACCACATGTGTGGCACTTTTTTGCACCCTAACTGCGCTAAAGGGCCCAAAGTCCAATGAGTACCTTTAGGATTTCACAGGTCATTTTTGAGAAATTTCGTTTCAAGACTACTCCTCACGGTTTAGGGCCCCTAAAATGCCAGGGCAGTATAGGAACCCCACAAATGACCCCATTTTAGAAAGAAGACACCCCAAGGTATTCCGTTAGTAGTATGGCGAGTTCATAGAAGATTTTATTTTTTGTCACAAGTTAGCGGAAATTGATTTTAATTGTGTTTTTTCACAAAGTGTCATTTTCCGCTAACTTTTGACAAAAAATTAAATCTTCTATGAACTCACCATACTCCTAACGGAATACCTTGGGGTGTCTTCTTTCTAAAATAGGGTCATTTGTGGGGTTCCTATACTGCCCTGGCATTTTAGGGGCCCTAAACCGTGAGGAGTAGTCTTGAAACGAAATTTCTCAAAATGACCTGTGAAATCCTAAAGGTACTCATTGGACTTTGGACCCTTTAGCGCAGTTAGGGTGCAAAAAAGTGCCACACATGTGGTATCGCCGTACTCAGGAGAAGTAGTATAATGTGTTTTGTGGTGTATTTTTACACATACCCATGCTGAGTGGGAGAAAGATCTCTGTAAATGGACAATTGTGTGTAAAAAAAATTAACAAATTGTCATTTACAGAGATATTTCTCCCACCCAGCATGAGTATGTGTAAAAATACACCCCAAAACACATTATACTACTTCTCCTGAGTACGGCAATACCACATGTGTGGCACTTTTTTGCAGCCTAACTGCGCTAAGGGGTCCAAAGTCCAATGAGCACCTTTAGGCTTTACAGGGGTGCTTACAATTTAGCACCCCCCAAAATGTCAGGACAGTAAACACACCCCACAAATGACCCCATTTTGGAAAGTAGACCCTTCAAGGTATTCAGAGAGGGGCATGGTGAGTCCGTGTCAGATTTCATTTTTTTATGTCGCAAGTTAGAAGAAATGGAAACTTTTTTTTTTTTTTTTTTTTCTCACAAAGTGTCATTTTCCGCTTACTTGTGACAAAAAATAATATCTTCTATGAACTCACTATGCCTCTCAGTGAATACTTTGGGATGTCTTCTTTCCAAAATGGGGTCATTTGGGGGGTATTTATACTATCCTGGAATTCTAGCCCCTCATGAAACATGACAGGGGTCAGAAAAGTCAGAGATGCTTGAAAATGGGAAAATTCACTTTTTGCACCAGAGTTTGTAAACGCTATAACTTTTACCCAAACCAATAAATATACACTGAATGGGGTTTTTTTTAATCAAAAACATGTTTGTCCACATTTTTCGCGCTGCATGTATACAGAAATTTTACTTTATTTGAAAAATGTCAGCACAGAAAGTTAAAAAAATCATTTTTTTTGCCAAAATTCATGTCTTTTTTGATGAATATAATAAAAAGTAAAAATCGCAGGAGCAATCAAATAGCAGCAAAAGAAAGCTTTATTAGTGACAAGAAAAGGAGCCAAAATTCATTTAGGTGGTAGGTTGTATGAGCGAGCAATAAACCGTGAAAGCTGCAGTGGTCTGAATGGAAAAAAAGTGGCCGGTCCTTAAGGGGTAGAAAGCCCTAGGTCCTCAAGTGGTTAAGGGGGCATTCTGCCAATTTATGTGAAATCCTGTCTATTTATGTGCCTCATGACTGCTGAATTTGTCTTGTTGGGGGCCTCATGATTGCTGAATTCGTCTTGTTGAAGGCCTCATGATTTTTTGGGGGCCTCAAGATTGCTGAATGTCTTGTTGGGGGCCTCATGATTTGTTGGGGGCCTCATGATTGCTGAATTTGTCTTGTTGGGGGCATCATGATTGCTGAATTTGTCTTGTTGGGGGCCTCAAGATTGCTGAATGTGTCTTGTTGGGACTTGGGAGCCTGATGATTTGTTGGGGGCCTCATGATTGCTAAATTTGTCTTGTTGGGGGCCTCTGGGAAAAGCTGAATCATTATCCTATGAATGAGACAATAGCATTAAACCTACTTTTTTGCTTTTTAAAACGGAAAATAAAACTGTGAGGTTCTAAAAAACGAATACATTTTTCAGGAGTAGGATGAAAGAAATTGTTTATCTTCACAGTTTATTTGCAACTTGGATTTTCAATAATGTTCATGTATGAGTTAAAACGTTTGTATGAAGTTTTAAATTGCTGTTGCCACTTTGCGATAGATAAAGTGACTTTTGGGTTGCAGTTTGGGCACTCGGCCTCCAAAAGTTTCGCCACCACTGTCCTAATCTAATGTCCCACATTGCTAAGTTAATGAAAATTTGTCACCACCCATGGCCACACCCACATTCTGGTCCATGGCCGCACCCATTTTTGGGGGAGGCGCGTACGTGCACCGCACAACATAACCCTCAGGTTTTTCGGCGCACACATCTTCTCAAAAATTTGCGGCGCACCACTTCTTCCCTGCCTTTTTGCACCCCCCCTGGAAAATTTTGGGCGGACGCCCATGGCTATGAACTGGCACAAAGTCTATAGACGCCGCGGCCAGTTCATGGAATCCATTCAATTATATATTTGATGCTTGCTGTCACAGGATCTTCTCTGTCAGTCAAATCACACTAGAAATGAAATGATGTAGTTATTATGGCTAGCAATGTCAGCAGTTATATAGGTGGCACTAGTCATCGTTGATCCCTAGTATCTGCCCGCAGTCATAGTTGGTTGCTTCCCACAATTTTTGAAAACTGTCATTATGAATAATATTATAATCTTTTACATTATGCTGTAAGTAAGAAGATTCTTAATTAATTAAGGTATAATACAGTGGTCATTAATACTGTAATATTTCTTTTCCAGGAATTTACAAGAGGCCGTTACGACCTCACCACCGCTAGGGAGAAACGGGACGTGGTGAGAAGGGTGCAGGGGATCCTGAGGTCCGAGTACCGGCGGGACCTCACCACCAAGCAGGTCCAAATGCTTTGGAGTGAACTTAAAGGGAAGGTTCAGGGAGGGTGGAGAAAAAATAAAAATCAATTTCCACTTACCTGGGGCTTCCTCCAGCCCATGGCAGGCAGGAGGTGCCCTCGCCGCCGCTCCGCAGGCTCCCGGTGGTCTCCGGTGGCCGACCCGACCTGGCCAGGCCGGCTGCCAGGTCGGGCTCTTCTGCGCTCCAAGTCCTGGCACTTCTGCGTCCCACGCCGGCGCTCTGACGTCATTGGACATCCGCCGGGCTGTACTGCGCATGCGTAGTAGTTCTGCGCATGCGCAGTACAGCCCGGCGGACGTCCGATGACGTCAGAGCGCCGGCGTGGGACGCAGAAGAGCCCGTCCTTGGAGCGCAGAAGAGCCCGACCTGGCAGCCGGCCTGGCCAGGTCGGGTCGGCCACCGGAGACCACCGGGAGCCTGCAGAGCGGCGGCGAGGGCACCTCCTGCCTGCCACGGGCTGGAGGAAGCCCCAGGTAAGTGGAAATTGATTTTTATTTTTCCTCCACCCTCCCTGAACCTTCCCTTTAAGAGGAGGGACCAGGACCTGCTCAGGCGGGTGGTTGCCCAAATAGGATGTAAGTCAGCAAACTATTAGTTTATGTATGTCTATTTTGGGTTGTATATGCTGTATGTATTTATCCTAAAAATTAATTCCATGGGCTGAATACTATAGAGTTGTGCAATATGTACAGTTAAAGTATATATCCGTAAGGTATTCACAGTGCAGCACTTTTCCCACATTTTGTTTTGTTAGGGGCTTATTCCAAAATGGGTTAAAACATATTATTTTGTGCTCCTGTGTGGGCATAGTGATGATATTTGTGCAATATGTACTGATTATACTGCATTCATGCAAATAAAGTTATTAAAAAAAAATGGGCCCCTAGGCTTAACATTGGTTTTTGATAACCACTGATGATCAATTAACTTTTTTTTTTTTAGAAAAATTTGATAGGTGCTGTCGTCCATCTGGACCCTATATCCTCTCCAGGCCCTAGGCAAGTGGCTAGGTTTGCCTTGTGGATGGTCCGGCTTTGTTGCACAGCAATTTTTTTTAAAGATCTCTCCAGAGCTATTCAATCGTATTGAAGCCTAAGCTCTTGCTGGGCCACTCAAGGACATACACAGAGTTGTCTCGGAGCCACACCATTGATATCTTGGCTGTGTGCCCAGGGTCGTATTCCTACTACAAGATGAACCATTGCCCCAGTCTGCGTTCCAAGTGCTCTCTTTAAAGTGATCCTTAAGCCTGTAAAAAAAAAAAAAGATTTTGACTCAACTGTGGCTTCCCTCAGCCCCCTGCAGTCGATCGGTGCCCTCGCCGCCTCGCTCAGATCCTCCTGGACCCCACGGCGACCACTTCCGGTTTCGCTGTCAGGAACCGACTGGCAATGGGAACGCGAGTGATTCTTCATGTTCCCAGCAAAAATATCGCCCCCTATGCTACTATTACGTCCCGGAGGCCACAATAGCCGCAAAGGATCACTTTAAAGCCTATCCCAGTTTTATTTTACTGTATTGAAGAGTCATATTCTTTCATGTATAATAAATACATTAAAGGAATAAGAATATGATTTTTTGTTCTGTGTTTAGAGTAAGGTCCTTATCAAAGTTCACTTGAAAATAGAAATAAAAGTAATTGTAGTTCAAACAATAAAGTTATTACTTTTTATCCATTTTATCATATATTTTGATTAAATTGTATTATTCATTACTCCTTACTACAGCTGCAAGTGGTGCCCGCACTGCCCGGCCCCGGGGATCCTCTGCACCCAGGCCTTCTTCGTCAAGAGCCTCCTCACCTGGCCCCAGCCATCATAGCCAGAGGGCTTATCTGAGTCGAGCCAGGACACCGCTTTATGGTAAAATTCTCTTAGGGCCCGTTTCCACTAGTGCGACGCGATTTCGCCGGCATTCCGACGCTTGTAAAAACGCATGCGGGTGCGTTTCCGCATGCGTTTTACCCGCGATTTCGCGTGCGATTTCGCATGGCAGGGTGCCATGCGAAATTAACCATGACACTGCCAGGGCAAAATAACATTGAGAAGGGTGCGAAATCGCACGCGAAATCGCGGGTAAAAACGCATGTAACAAACGCATGCGTTTTTACTATTAAATACATTAGCGGCGATTCGCACGGATTCCCGACGCAGGCGAATTCTGCGGGTCCCGCCGTGCAGATTTGGCCCGCCGCCAAATCGCTCCCGCACGCCGCACAGGTGGAAACAGCCCCATCCACTAACATTAACTATGCGAATCCGCATGCAGTGCCCGCATGCGGATTCGCCCTAGTGGAAATGAGCCCTTACTGTATGATTAACATTGCATACTATGGAAAAGCAAGTAAATGCTATGTTATATGTATTACATTACAGGTTCTTAATTTTAGGGATGATCAATGAGATTGAAATATGTACAAGTTGATGGATTGCTGGGTTTACCTATTTTGCACATTTTTTTCTACAGTTCCTCTATCAACATATACGAGGCTGAGGGGCCAGGTGAGGAGGCTGACGAAGACGAAGAGGAGGCATGAGCGGGAAATCCGCATACTTAAAAGCCAGATGCTGGAGATGCGCCGGCATATGGCGAATGTGGAGGAGGAGGTCCGCCAATTGAAGGGGACAGGGGGTAGGGTGGACTGAGGGGTTTTTTTTTGTTGTTTTTTTTTATTATTTTTGTTGAACATTTTTACTGCTGGCAGGTGATGTAGCTGCTGCATGGTTTTTTGGCAGTTGGAAACAGCTGTAACCAGCTATTTTCCACAATGCAGCAAGGTTCACAGACAGGAAACTGCCAGGAGTACGTACTTTTCTTGTTTCTTGTGGGAGGGGTTTTACATTTTTAGAGTACAGATTCTCTTTAAAGTGAACCTTCAGACTAAAAATCGACTCAGCAGCACTTAAAAGGCCTGGTGTTTCTTTAACAGTTTCACAGCATCAGAACTTTGTTTCTCTTATACAAGCCTCATTTTTAGCTGTACAGAAGAAAACTGCCCGGGCATTTTTCCCCTGAATCCGGGCAAAGCATGATGGGATTTCTGATGTTGTTGTTCTCGTTCTGCTGTTTTGGTGCAATTTTTTTTTTTTTTTAACATTTTGAATTTGACATTTGAAGCCTAGGGTGTGCAGCTGGGAGGGGTGATCAGGACACAGGACAGTTGGAACTGTGTCTCCTGCTCCCTGTCACCTCATTTCAACCAAAAAGATGGCTGCCCCCATGACAAAGATGGCTGTCCCCATGAATCACAAACATTTGACTGTTCTTTTAAAACAGGGTGGGTAAGAGATTATATTACCTATCTATTCTAATTAACATAACTAATGTAACTTTTGTTTAGGCTGAAGTTCCCCTTTAAGAAAAAGAAAAAAAAAGAAAAGAAAAACTTTTCACAAAAAATAAATTTTTTTCTTAAAAAAGGATAAGTTTCTTCTCTTTTGTTGTACGATCTCTGACACTGACACATTGTGTTGGACTAAATAATCGCAAAAGAAATGCAATGACATTGTTAATACAATGCATTTCAAAAACATATATTTATGCAGAATACTTAGTTGTATGTGTCACATTGCTTGTGTGATGCAATCCCTTCATTTTGTAGATCTTCTTCTGTGTCCAACACAAAGCACCAGTGTGCAAAAAATAGACATTTAAAGTGTAAAGAGTATATGTAGCAATTATTCATTGCTTTTTAGTTCTCTTTTACAGCGCATGCAGGTTCAGGCTACTCTACTTTCTTCCTCCCCTCCTCTCTGTGGCACGCGTCATAGTGCACGGAACTATGATGCGATGCAGAGAGTCAGAAAATAATTCGAGGAGACAGAGACTGCGCATGCGCTGTAAGGACCCACAGACATCATTTTTCATGTTTCAGCTCTACTTTCTGTAGGAGCCATGTTTTCAATAGCATTGAGAGTGGGCATACCGGGATGGAGAGGGATTAAGAGAGGAAGTGTATACACTTCATATACACTTGGGTATACTTAAAGGGACTCCAAGATCAAATTAAACGCAAAATGTGAACTTACCCGGGCTTTGCTGTAGCCCAGTGCTGGTCTGTAGTTCCTACGACGTACCTCCGGGTCTTCTCCCAATGCCTCTTCAGAAATGGTTGGCCGGCGGATCCTGGCGACACTCGAGCCGATTGTCGGGCTCCTTCTTCCGCATACATCACGCGTAACGTCATTACGGCGTCCGGCGTCACAGTACGGCGCATGCGTGGTTTAATCGCGCATGCGCCGTACTGCCACGCCGGCCACCGTGATGACGCGAGGCGGCCGGCTTAATGACGTTACACGTGATGTATGCGGAAGAAGGAGCCCGACACTCGGCCCGAGTGTCGCCAGGATCCGCCGGCCAACTACAGACCAACACTGGGCTACAGCAAAGCCCGGGTAAGTTCACATTTTGCGTTTAATTTGATCTTGGAGTCCCTTTAAAAACATACCCTGTGCCCCTGCTCAGTGTCCCTTTCAGGGGTTCTTTCTTTAGGGTGGGGGAGAAGAATTTGGGCCTGGTTTGCAGGCATTACAAAATACTTACCGAGCCTCCAGCGGCGTTTTGTAGCCTTCCTGAAGCTCCTAGCATGCTCCTATTGGCTTTCCGACGTACTCTGTTCACGGCAGCAGGCGTATCACTCGACTCTAGGCAGGTCAGGTAACACGCCGGCTTCCATGCAAGGAGGATGGCAGAAAACCGCTAGGAGTTTCAGGAGGGCTGAAAGATGTTGCTGGAGGTTTCAGTGAATATTTTGGAGCAGGTTTGCGTTTTTTTCTGCTGGTGGTTCAAGTAAGCAACCGACAAGCACATGAATACGGCTTCAAGTGATCACAGCTGGTGGATATTGGGGACATATGTATATACAGTATATGTATAAATAAAAAAAAAAAAAATTATATATATATATATAGATATATATATAGATATATATATAGATATATATATATATATATATATATATATATGCATCTGATAATAAATCTCCATGCATGTATATCTGATACACATATAAATAGAGGTAGCCAGACCTCTCCATCCAGTTAAATATAGGTAGCCAGACCTAATCCCCCACCCTCCCAAGTAATTCATAGGTACCCAGACCTCTCCCATCTCCCCCTAGTAATTCATAGGTAGCCAGACCTCTACCCTCTCCCCCCAGTAATTCATAGGTACCCAGAGCTCTCCCCTCTCCCCCCAGTAATTCATAGGTAGCCAGACCTCTCCCCTTTCCCCCCAGTAATTCATAGGTAGCCAGACCTCTCCCCTTCCCCCCAGTAATCCATAGGTAACCAGACCTGAACCCCTTCCACCCTCCCCCCCAGTAAATCATAGGTAACCAGACCTGAACCCCTTTCACCCTCCCCCCAGAAATCCATAGGTAACCAGACCTGAACCCCTTCCACCCCCCCCCCCACTAATCCATAGGTAACCAGACCTGAACCCCTTCCACCCTCCCCCCAGTAAATCATAGGTAACCAGACCTGAACCCCTTCCACCCTCCCCCCAGAAATTCATAGGTAACCAGACCTGAACCCCTTCCACCCTCCCCCCAGTAAATCATAGGTAACCAGACCTGAACCCCTTTCACCCTCCCCCCAGAAATCCATAGGTAACCAGACCTGAACCCCTTCCACCCTCCCCCCAGTAAATCATAGGTAACCAGACCTGAACCCCTTTCACCCTCCCCCCAGAAATCCATAGGTAACCAGACCTGAACCCCTTCCACCCCCCCCCACTAATCCATAGGTAACCAGACCTGAACCCCTTCCACCCTCCCCCCAGTAAATCATAGGTAACCAGACCTGAACCCCTTCCACCCTCCCCCCAGAAATTCATAGGTAACCAGACCTGAACCCCTTCCACCCTCCCCCCAGTAAATCATAGGTAACCAGACCTGAACCCCTTTCACCCTCCCCCCAGAAATCCATAGGTAACCAGACCTGAACCCCTTCCACCCTCCCCCCAGTAAATCATAGGTAACCAGACCTGAACCCCTTCCACCCTCCCCCCAGAAATTCATAGGTAACCAGACCTGAACCCCTTCCACCCTCCCCCCAGTAAATCATAGGTAACCAGACCTGAACCCCTTCCACCCTCCCCCCAGAAATTCATAGGTAACCAGACCTGAACCCCTTCCACCCTCCCCCCAGTAAATCATAGGTAACCAGACCTGAACCCCTTCCACCCTCCCCCCAGAAATTCATAGGTAACCAGACCTGAACCCCTTCCACCCTCCCCCCAGAAATCCATAGGTAACCAGACCTGAACCCCTTCCACCCCCCCCCCCCACTAATCCATAGGTAACCAGACCTGAACCCCTTCCACCCTCCCCCCAGTAAATCATAGGTAACCAGACCTGAACCCCTTCCACCCTCCCCCCAGAAATTCAGTTTCAGTATATTTTATTTTTTTTGGGAGTGCTCCATGACAGTGGGAACACTACTATCTATAATCAAAAGAAGGTGGTACATTATAATAAAAAGTGTGGAGTACCCTAACGGAGGGGACACCCAAGAAATTGAACTGGAACAGGTGAGTATTTTTTTTTTTTTTTTTTTTTTGTGGAGTGCTCCCTGACAGTGGGAACCCTACTATCTATAATCAAAAGAAGGTGGTACATTATAATAAAAAGTGTGGAGTACCCTAACGGTGGGGACACCAAAAAGAATTGAACAGGAACAGGTTAATTTTTTTTTTTATTATTTTTTTTTTTTTGTGGAGTGCTCCCTGACAGTGGGAACACTACTATCTATAATCAAAAGAAGGTGGTACATTATAATAAAAAGTGTGGAGTACCCTAACGGTGGGGACACCAAAAAGAATTGAACAGGAACAGGTTAATTTTATTTTTTTTTGTGGAGTGCTCCCTGACAGTGGGAACACAGCTATCTATAATCAAAAGAAGGTGGTACATTATAATAAAAAGTGTGGAGTACCCTAACGGTGGGGACACCCAAGAAATTGAACAGAAACAGGTGAGTTTTTTTTTTTTTTTTTTTTTTGTGGAGTGCTCCCTGACAGTGGGAACACAGCTATCTATAATCAAGAGAAGGTGGTAAATTATTTAAAAAAGTGCGGTGCACCCTAACGGTGGGGACACCAAGAAACTGAACAAGAAAAAGGTGAGTTTTTTTTTTTTAAGTCAGCAGAAGCCTTTTTGGTGGCAGGTAGTAGGCAAAGTCCTAGCTTGTGGCCCTGAGAGGAGCAGCGGCTCAGTCATATAGTAAGTTGACCATCACCCTCAGTAAGCCCAAGCCATTTTGGTGGCAGGTAGTAGGCAAAGTCCTAGCTTGTGGCCCTGAGAGGAGCAGTGGCTCAGTCACACAGAAAGTTGACCATCACCCTCAGTCAGCCCAAGCCATTTTGGTGGCAGGTAGTAGGCAAAGTCCTAGCTTGTGGCCCTGAGAGGAGCAGCGGCTCAGTCATATAGTAAGTTGACCATCACCCTCAGTAAGCCCAAGCCATTTTGGTGGCAGGTAGTAGGCAAAGTCCTAGCTTGTGGCCCTGAGAGGAGCAGCGGCTCAGTCATATAGTAAGTTGACCATCACCCTCAGTAAGCCCAAGCCATTTTGGTGGCAGGTAGTAGGCAAAGTCCTAGCTTGTGGCCCTGAGAGGAGCAGCGGCTCAGTCATATAGTAAGTTGACCATCACCCTCAAAGACATTTTGGTGGCAGGTAGTAGGCAAAGTCACCGGAAAGGTGGAAGACCAATAAACAAAACAGCAGCAACATCAGGGACAACAGTAAACATAGCAGGACATAGCAGTGCTCCATGAGGGTAGGAACACTGAAATACTTTTGCAGCAGGAGCAGAAAAAAATGAAATTGTGCAGTGCACTGTAACGGTGTGAGCAACGATATCAATAAAAGGGTTTTTTTTGTGTGTGGGGGGGGGGGGGGGGGGGTTTAACCATAGAGCTCCATAAAAGTGGGAAGACTGCTGTACCTTTGAATCAAATTGTGCAGTGCACAATAATGTTGGGAACACAACTGAACATTAAATATTTAATGTTATCTTATAGACACATAGGTATATCAGAGGGAGTTGAAAGCGATCTCATTCAGTTTCTGTCTCTCAGGGCAGGGGCTGAGTATTCACCATCAATCCAGGACTGATTCATTTTTAAGAAGGTCAGTCTGTTCACTGAATCTGTAGACAAACAGGATCGCTTTTCAGTAACCACCCCACCTGCCGCACGGAATGCACGCTCAGAAATGACGCTGGAAGCCGGGCATGACAGAAGTTGAAGCGCATACTGCGCCAGCTCGGGACAGGTTTCCAGTCTGGCGGACCAAAATTCCATAGGGTCCTCTGTGCGCATACTGTCACATGCACCAAGTGACCCCATGTAATCACTGACCATGCGGCTCACCCGCTGGTGAAAACTTCCTTCTACTGTTCTTGTTGTTATTGTTGGACGCTCAGAGAAGTAAAAGTTTCTCATTGCTCCAAAAAGGTCTCCAGGAAGAATGGGTCTGCTAGGCTCAGCTACTTGCTGGGTGCGATGAGTGGGGATAGCTGTGATCTCAGACTGTGGAAAGGCCTCCTGCACATGACGTATTAGGGCCTGCTGCAGCTCACGCATCCTCTCCTCCTGCCGGCTTGCTGGAATGAACTGACCCAGTTTCCCCTTGCATCGAGGGTCTAAAAGGGCGGCCAACCAGTAGTCATCCCTCTCCTTAATGTTTTGGATCCGGGGATCTCTGCGTAAGCATTTCAACATATGAACAGCCATGGGGAAGAGATGAGCCTGCGCCTCCAAATCATCCGGTCTGCTCAACACATCAAAATCCTCTGACTGCTGCTGCTGCTCGTCCTGCCTTCCAATGTCTACCCACCCATGAACCACAGATGCCGCACTGGCCTGCTCTCCCTCCTCACAATGGTCAGGCACCTCAAGTAAGTCCCGCGTGAAAGTAAGCTCCTCCTCCTCCTCCTCATGTGCCTGAGTTTGGGTGGCTTGGAGCAAGCTTTGTTGTTCAAGCTCATCAAGCGCATCCTCCCCAGCTGCCATCAGGCTACTCAGACTCTCGTCCAGCATGTACACGAGAGGGATCACTTCGCTGATACAGACTTGTGCCCCACTTACGAATGTTGTAGCCTGATCGAATGGGGACAAGACACGGCAGACTTGATACATCAGCCGCCACTCTTCCTGGGTGAATCGGGCAGGTGCGCCCTGGGTGCCATGTCCTCCTCGGAGGTACTCTGCAACCGCCTTTTTCTGCTCGCACAACCTAGTCAGCATGCGAAGTGTGGAGTTCCACCGTGTTGCACTGTCTGCAATGAGCCTATGGGGGGGCAGGCCATGTTTCTCCTGCAATTTAGACAGCGAATCTTTGGCATTTGAAGAATAACGTAACTTCGATACAACTCTTCTTGCATGCTGCACCACATCACTCAAACCTGGGTAGGTGCGTATAAAGCGCTGCACCAACAGGTTGAGTATGTGGGCAAAACATGGCACATGGGGGATGTTGCCCTTATTCAGGGCGGCAATCAGATTTGCTGCGTTGTCACATACAACATGACCAGCCTGGAGTCTTCTTGGGGTCAGCCACTTCTGCACCTGTCCGTTGATAATGGCCAGGACATTTGGTGCAGTAAGTCTCTGCTGCTCAACGCTGACTAAGCCCAGAACCGCCTGACAGCGTCGATGTACCACTCTGCTGTGGCCAGTCCCACGGGCACGCTTACTGGGGGCCTCAGCTGTAGCGGTTGCGACATGACTAGAGGCAAGTGTGGAACTGTTCCCCTTGACACCACGGGGCGGCGCAACCAGCTCATTGGCCGCCCCAGGACTGGAACCCTCCTGTTGACATTGGAGGGTGACCCAATGTGCCGTAAAGGACATATAACGTCCCTGGCCATGACTGCTGGTCCAGCAATCCGTCGTGAGATGTACCCTGTTGCCTACAGAATAGTCAAGGGACAGGGTCACATTATCCACAGTGTGGCGATACAGGTCAGGTATTGCTGTCCTAGCAAAAAAATGGCGGCTGGGGATCCGCCATTCTGGTATGCCAAACCTCAGCAGCTCGCGAATGGCTGTACCCTCCTCTACAAGACTGTAGGGCAATAACTGCTGGACCATAGCCTGTGACAGCAGCCCATTCAGCCTCCGGATCCTGCTGTGATGGGAAGGCAGTGGCTTTGTCGACCTTATCGACTCAGTAATTAAGGGCTGGGTGCTGTGAGCCACTGACGAGAAACGTGCAATTGAGGTAGCTGACATGTGGCCTCTACTGCCAGACTGTGTTGCGGAGTGAAGGCAGGGGGAAGGGGTGCCGATGTCAGAACCTGAATGGGAAGAAGGATGGGGCACTGTGCGGGGTATTTTACCCATTGCTTCCTGAACAAGCTGATTTTCTCTCTTATGCTTTTTTATGTGGGAGAGTGGTCCACCTGTGCCCGCTCTTGACAAGTCCTTCCCTAAACGCACCTTATGACCACAAATGTTGCATATGACAATGTGGGGATCAGATTCATCAACGGTAAAGTACTTCCAAACTGGGGCTTTCTTAGATGATTTTTTAACTGGTTTTTCAGTCTCAGGCACAACAATTTGGGAGAGGGTGCTTTCAGATGCAGGCTCAGGCTGTGGCTGCTGCCTCGTTTGAAAAAGCCTACCAGAGGAGCCACTGCTTCCACTAGGTCTCACGGTATGCTGATGCAGCCTCTGCGGCTCTGAATCATCTGAGCTGGCATCATCGTGATGTTCAGGCGGGGCATAGTCCCTATCCAGATCATCGTCACTACATCCCTTATAAGAACCCAGCTCATCATCATCAGGATAATTGGGAGAAAGAAGGTTGGGAGAGGCCTCATCCTGGATGTTATGTTCTCCCATTGAGGACTGAGACTGACCGCGGGCATGGTACAAGTTGTCATTATGATCATCACCCGCCAATCCCTCATCGATAACATTCTGAGGTTCATTAAAAAAAATTCTGGGCATCAGACTCTAGGTTTATGTCGGACTGCGAAAGAGCTTTGTCCACAAGGTCTGCAATATGTGCAGTATATGGAAGTGAAGGCTCATTTTGGATGTTGGTGGCAGATCTTTGAGCAGGCATGGGTGTGCTGCTGGTACTGCTGCTACTCTCCAGGGCCTGAAGATTGGGGGACTGAGAACCGCTATCTCTCGTCACAAACTCCACAATATCATCAGCCTGGCTCTCCCTAATGGGGCGTCGTGGGCCCTTCATCATCATAGAATCGCGCGTAAGGTTGTAGACTTTTTTTGGAGTTACATCTTCACTCCTCACTGTGCCTGTTGAGGATTGGCCACTACCTCGCACTGATTGTCCACTACCAACTGACTGTCCCCTGCCAGTTTTGGACTGACCCCTGCCGGGTACAGTGCATCCCCTGCTTGGTGCAGAGCGTCCCCTTCCTGCTGTGAAATAGGGATGTACTTTTTGGGCTGCTGGTTCTTGATCACTGCCTGTCAAGGTGTCAAACAAACATCTTTTTGCAGTGGTTTCAATTCCTCGGCCACGGGCACGGCCTGCTCCACCTCTGCCAGACATTGTAGGGAATATGTTCAGCAAGTGCCAAACGTTAGTGTTTTATTGAAATGTAGGGGAAAGTGACAAATGATAAACGTATAAAATAAAATAAAAATAAATCAAATAAAAATTTCAATGTAATGAGGGAGGAGAGGACTGGAGAGCTAGTCCAAATTATATATCAATTGCTTTTGGACAACGCACTTGAAATAAATCCCCCCACAAAAAAAATGAAAATAAAATTCAATCAAATCAAATAATTAAAATGATAAAAAAAAAAAAAAAAACACAAATACAATTCACTCTCAGCACACGATCCCTGAATCTAACTGATTTGACTCTATTACATATCACAGGCCCTCTCTTGTCTCTACAATCTACACGCTTTCACTGTAAAATCACAAGCCCTATAATCAGTTTTCCCTGCCTCACTAAACAACAGAATTCTAGCCCTAAACAAAGCCCTAACTACAATAATCAACTTCCTAACACAGGCTTACAATCACACAGATCAAAGATGTAAGAAAATGCAATAGAATTGCAATTAATATGGATGTGTAACTGTATCACTCTCTGTCTCACTCCTTCTCCTCAGAAAGTGAAAGCAACCCACAAAGAACACAGATCATGGCTGACAGCTTATATACTGAAGGGCGGGAGAAGATACTATTGGTTGCTTAGGATGTAGCTCCCAAACAAACTTGATAACTGATTGGCTACTCCTAGAAAAGGGGAGTTGTGCCTACGAATTTACGCGTAAAATTACGCGTAATTTACCGTAAAATTACGCATGCCTACGCTATTACGGTAGGCGGCGTAATTACAATACCGCTTTACGGCTTACGCGTACATACTTACGCGTAAGCCGTAAATTACGCGTAAAATAACGGTAAATTACGGTGCGTAATTACGCGCATGCGTAATTTCGGCCCAGCACTGGCGCTACACAGTCCTGCTACTGAAGGAGGGAAAACCTCTCTATCAGGAAAGTTATTTTATATTGCCGATATGGTTCTCACCGCCACCACACCAAATATTGGAAAAGGACTCACCCTCTTCTAAGACCCCCAATTAGGTCTTAATCACGCCTTGGGTTTATTCCCAGGTCACCCCCGACCTTATCGATCTGTATCTTTAGTAGGCTAGGCCAATCCTTGATGTTGTTCCAAGACTGCTGATGTTACCTCCAGATAAAAAGTCTCACATAGCGTAATACTGTATGAACTTTAAAAGCCTTAAACATTTATTGCACTTACAATTTTCTCCAGATAAAATACAGCGTGAGTTTTTCCAACGGGCTCTCCCCCGTATTGGTGGCCTCCGGAGGGCTCTCCAAATGTTGCTACTGGTCTGGCTGCCGCGCGGTCAGCCTTCCGTGTGATTTCCGTGTTTGCCCCGCTCTTTGCCGTGCACTCCACGCCGTCTAGGGTCCCGCCCTAGACGGTGTGGAGTGCACGGCAAAGAGCGGGGCAAATGCGGAAATCACACGGAAGGCTGACCGCGCGGCAGCCAGACCGGTAGCAACATTTGGAGAGCCCTCCGGAGGCCACCAATACGGGGGAGAGCCCGTTGGAAAAACTCATGCTGTATTTTATCTGGAGAAAATTGTAAGTGCAATAAATTTTTAAGGCTTTTAAAGTTCATACAGTATTACGCTATGTGAGACTTTTTATCTGGAGGTAACATATCAGCAGTCTTGGAACAACATCAAGGATTGGCCTAGCCTACTAAAGATACAGAACGATAAGGTCGGGGGTGACCTGGGAATAACCCCAAGGCGTGATTAAGACCTAATTGGGGGTCTTAGAAGAGGGTGAGTCCTTTTCCAATATTTGGTGTGGTGGCGGTGAGAACCATATCGGCAATATAAAATAACTTTCCTGATAAAGAGGTTTTCCCTCCTTCAGTAGCAGGACTGTGTAGTGCTTTGATATTGAACCCTAAACTCCCTCCTGGAGCCCTACCCCCCCCCCCCCCCCCCTTATAAAAGGCAGGCAGTGCCAGGCTTTTCACTCACTCGTGTGCTGCCCTGCAGTAATTAGAGAAGGGAGAGCTGCTGTGCAGAGAGAGCTATAGGGAAAGCTTAGTTAGGCTCTTGTAGGCTTCTTAGCTTGCTCCTTGCTGATTCTTATTGCTTAAAAAAAGCACCCCACAACAGCTCTTTTGAGAGCTAATCTTGTTCTTCTGATCTATTTTTTTTTTGTGGCCCACTTGCATTATATACAGCCCTGTCAGTCAGTCGCAGCTGGCCTTTGGCCCCTTGGTGGAATAATTACTACTGTGCCAGGTGCACATTGTAATACCCTACACTGTATATACCTACCTGTTGTTCACAGTGCACCCACCTACCTACGTGAGCGCACGCAGAGTCACTGTGCCTGCCTGGTACCTGTCTGTGTGTGACAGGTGCACATTGTAATACCCATCACTGCATATACTTACCTGTTGTTTACAGTGCACCCACCTACCTACGTGAGCGCACAAAGAGTCATTGTACCTGCCTGGTACCTGTCTGTGTGTGACAGGTGCACATTGTAATACCCATCACTGCATATACCTACCTGTTGTTCACAGTGCACCCACCTAGCTACGTGAGCGCACGCAGTGTCACTGTGCCTGTCCGGTACCTGTCTGTGAGTGACAGGGGCACATTGTAATACCCATCACTGCATATACCTACCTGTTCACTTCAGTGCACCCACCTACCTACGTGAGCGTACGCAGTCTGATATTTAATACCACCAGTCACTGTACCTGTTCATGGTACGTGTGTGTGACAGGAGCACATTTGTAATACCCATCCCTGCATATACCTACCTGTTGTGTTCAGTGCGCCCACCTACCTACGTGAGTGCACGCAGTGTGATATACCACTCCGTGCATACCTGTTAACTGCATCTGTGTGACTGCACATTGTATTAGTCAAGTCAGTGCATACCTTTCACTTTATCCCCCCGATATAAGGCAGAGGTAGAGGCAGACCCAGAGGAAAGCCACCCGGCAGGTTTGTGCGAGGTCATGCTGATGTGATTTCATGCGGCCCTGGACCAAAGTACAGTGCTCAGAAGAAGGCACATCCCATCAACTTCCAAGATGGTCAGGACCTGGTTGACTATTTAACACAGAACACCTCATCTTCCGCAGCCACCAGCGCTACTACAAGCACCACATCCGCTGCATTTGAAACTTTGCAGGAGTTATTTGGTGGGGAAATCACTTTTGCACAGCCATTATTGTTACAACCAGATGAAGGTGCAAAGCAAGTTACACCACCACCTCATATGTCTGTGTTAGGCGACATTATGGACGTAGCGTATGAGGAGGAGGATGATGAAGTACCTCATGTTAGTGCAGTTTTTGAGGTGAGGCAAGCAAAGCTGGGTAGGATGATTATGATGATGACGATGATATGGATGCCATGTTTCTTCCCAATAGAGGAATCCAACAAAGGACCGGCACCGCTGACGTGTATTATAGCTCAAGTACTTTAATGAAACATCACAAGCAACGAGAGACTGCTGTTTCGGCCTATCATAGGCCTTTGTCAAGTTGCAGAAAATGAAAGTGGTATCATTTTCTGCAACTTGACAAAGGCCTATGATAGGCCGAAACAGCAGTCTGTCGTTGCTTGTGATGTTTCATTAAAGTACTTGAGCTATAATACACGTCAGCGGTGCCGGTCCTTTGTTGGATTCTACTATTACGACCCCTTGGTACTGGGGTGGGACCTGGGCACGCATTTATTTTTGGATTTCATCGGTGCTCCTGGATCCATTTTTGTCCATTCTTCCCAATAGAGGAGATGAACAGGCGGACAGTTCAGAGGGGGAGTCAGAGAGGAGTAGGAGGAGACGAGTTCCTGAAAGAAGCAGGGGGAGCTCATCATCAGAAAAAGCGGGTGGCAGTATCGCCACCTATGGACATGCCAGCATGTATCGCCACCTATGGACAGCCAGCCAACATGTTCTTTAACGTCAGCTGCTGATGCCACCATAGTGCCATCATCCCAGAGGGGCTCAGTGGTTTGGACATTTTTTTAATGTGTCTGCCTCAGATCAGAGCAATGCCATCTGTTCTGTCTGCCTCCTAAAATTGAGCCGTGGAAAGGCCAACACCCACGTAGGGACAAGTGCCTTACGAAGGCACATGGAGAAAAGGTACAAACTGCAATGGGAAGAGCACCAGAGAAAAAGCAGCACACAAAAGACAAGCCACCCTCCTTCTCCTCTTCCTCCTTCAGGTGCAGCATCTTCAGCCGCTTTCTCCCGTGCACCTTCACAACCAGCCTCCTTCACATTGCCTCTGACCTTGAGCGGTTCCTGCTCCTTTGCCCACAGCAGCCAGGTGTCTGTGAAGGAAATCTTTGAGCGGAAGCAGCAAATTTCTGCCAGTCACCCCCTTGCCCGGCATCTGACAGCTGGCTTGGTGGAACTGTTAGCTCGCCAGCTGTTACCATACCAGCTGGTGGACTCAGGCCTTCGGCCTCTGAGGCGATACCCAAACTGTACCGTGAAGTGGAGAGGCAAGTGGAGTCATCTCTGGCACACAGCGTTGGGTCAAGGGTCCACCTGACCACGGATGCCTGGTCTGCCAAGCACGGTCAGGGCAGGTACATTACTTAAACAGCCCATTGGGCCAACCTGGTGACCGATGGCAAGCAGGGAGTACGTGGCTGTGCAGCGGACCAACTTGTGACACCTCCATGGCTAGCAGGCAGGCCTGCTGCCACCTCCTCTCCTCCTGCTACATCCTCTTCGCTGTCGTCATCCTCCTCCTCCTTGGCTGAGTGGCAGTTCAACTCTACTGGTGCTGCCATCTCCTCTCCAGCTACACAGCCCCAGCTCCCCAGGGCCTATTCTGCATGCCAGCTACGACGGTGTCACGCCATCTTAGACATGTCTTGCCTCAAAGCGGAGAGTCACATTGGAGCAGCTCTCCTGGCTGCTTTTAAACAGATGGATCAGTGGCTGACCCCGCACCAGCTGGAGATCGGTAATGTGGTGTATGACAACAGCAGCAATCTAATTTCCGCTTTGAATTTGGGAAAGCAGATACATGTACCTTGCATGGCGCATGTGCTGAATATAGTCATTCAAAGATTTGTGTCAAAGTACCCAGGCTTAGAGGACGTCCTGAAGTAGGCCAGGAAGTTGTGTGGGCATTTCAGGTGGTCTTACATGGCCTTGGCATGCTTTGCCAATATTCAGCAGAGAATCAAGTTGCCGGTGAGACGCCTGATTTGCAATAGCCCAACTCACTGGAATTCTGCCCTCCTTATGTTCTCTCGCCTGCTACAACAGGAGAAAGCCCTCACCCAGTATCTCTATAACTACAGTAGAAGGACACAGTCTGGGGAGATGGGGATGTTCTGGCCCAACAACTGGACACTCATGTGAAATGCATGCAGGCTCATGCGACCGTTTGAGGAGGTGACCAACCTGGTGAGTCGCAGTGAAGGCACCATCAGCGACTTGATCCCATACGCTTACTTCCTGGAGCGTGCCGTGCGTAGAGTGGTGGATAAAGCTGTGGAGGAGCATGAACAGGAACAGTTACGGGAGGAAGCGTTGAGGGATCAATTCTCATCAGAACCAGATGTTTCCTCAACACCTTCAGCAGCACAGGGGGGGGGGGGGGGGGGGAGGAGGAAGAGTCGTGTGGGGAAGAGGATTAAGACTCGGATGATGAAGAAGGTGGCTTGTGCTGCTCAATGTTGCCGTGGTATTGTTCGTGGATGGGGGGAGGAGGAGGATTTACCTGACGTCACTAAGGAAGAGCAAGAGGAGATGGATAGTACATCTGGATCCAACTTTGTGCAGATGGCATCTTTCATGCTGTCCAGCCTGTTGAGGGACCCCCGTATAAAAAAACTCAAGGGGAATGACAATTACTGGGTGGCCACACTACTAGACTCTCGGTATAGGCACAAAGTGGCGGAGATGTTTCCAAATCACCAGAAGGCAGAAAGAATGCAGCACTTGCAGAACAAGCTGGCAACTATGCTTTACAATGCGTTTAAGGGTGATGTCACAGCACAATGCAATAAATGTATTACTGCCAGTAATCCTTCTCCCATGTCCACGCAGGCAAGGACAGGACACTCCAGCGATCTCATGGTGATGTTGGACATGCGGACATTCTTTAGTCAAACGCCTCACTTTAGCCCTTCCGGATCCACCCTACACCAACACCTGGACCGGCAGGTAGCCGACTACCTGGCCTTAAGTGTGGATGTAGACACTGTGAGCAGCGATGAACCCACAACCTATTATACTGGGAATACACTATATACCCCTGTGTTAAAGAGAATCTGTATTGTTAAAATTGCACAAAAGTAAACATACCAGTGCGTTAGGGGACATCTCCTATTACCCTCTGTCACAATTTCGCAGCTCCCCGCCGCATTAAAAGTGGTTAAAAACAGTTTTAAAAGTTTGTTTATAAACAAACATAATGGCCACCAAAACAGGAAGTAGGTTGATGTACAGTATGTCCACACATACAAAATACATCCATACACAAGCAGGCTGTATACACCCTTCCTTTTGAATCTCAAGAGATCATTTGTGTGTTTCTTTCCCCCTCGAGTTCTCATGCACTGAAGTTTTAGGCTGCTCTTTTCTTCCTGCAAACAGCTTTGCCCTTGTCTCAATTTCCTCAGTATGTGAAAGCCCAGCCAGCTCAGAGGACACTTTATCCAGCTTGTAAAAGATACGAGAGCAGAGAGAAGCTGCACTAATCTAAATATCACACAGGCAGTGTGCAGAGAGGGGCCTGAAAGGGGGGGTTCATAGCAGAACCACAACACTGAAGAACTTGGCAGCCTTCCAGTTACTGGCCGACAAGTCTGACAGGGGAAAGATACATTGATTTATTACAGAGACTGTGATAGCAGAAAGTGTTGCAGTAAGCCAGAACACATTAGAATAGCTTTTGGAACTTGTAGGATGATAAAAAACAGGATGCAATTTTTGTTACGGAGTCTCTTTAATATGTATGAGAGACAAAAATATGAGCACGCATATACACAAATATATATTCAATTCAAAGCCCATTTTAGCCATTTTATGAAAATATTCTATATATAAAAAAAAAAAAAAATTTAAATTAATTTTTGTATAATAATTTTTTTATATATCTTGGTTGTCTGTATGAGTACTTAGCATACTGTCTTCTGTCAACAGTGATATGCTCCTATTTATTGCCTGAGGAAGTGGGATATACCCGCGAAACGCATTGCACCTTGTTCGGAGTATGTAAATAAACTGATTTTTGCTTAAAACAGCAATTTTTGTGTCTGTTTTGGAGGGGTAAGTCCACCGCTACCTACTTCATTTTAACCATTTAAAAAAAAAATATTGTTTTTACCCTGGTGGCGCCTCTGTACTACTTTTGCAGTTGTTTCCACCCCTGGTGAAGGGGAATTCTTCTTTTTTCCCGATCTACAGAGAGCGACTTCTTAATCCTGAGTGGGGACAGGTCTAATCTCCTCATCTGCCTTCATAGTGGTTACCTGGACGGTAACCCTTGTTTGTGAGTATAACCTACCTATACTTACCTTCCATACCCAATTTACAGTATCGTCCCTTAACATCTGCAAGGAGTTTGTATGTTTTCCCTGTGTCCATGTGTGTTTCCTCCAGGCACTTTGGTTTCCTCCCACATCCCAAAAATAACTCTTACAGAAGTTAATTGGCTTCCCCCTAAAATTGTCCCTAGACTATGATACATGCACTATACCAGGGGTCGGCAACCCGCGGCTCCGGAGCCGCATGCGGCTCTTTTACACCTTCGCGGCTCCGGTGGCTGCGGCTGCAGCGCGCGCGTGTGCAGGGCTGCATTCGGGCTGCAATTTCTGACATTACACCGGCAGCCTATTAGAGAGGCCGCCGGACCAGTGCAGTGCAGGGCTTCGGGCGGCCATTTTCCCGTAGCCCTGCAGTGTTAATCAGGCAGGACGTGACGCAGGACGTGACGTAGGAAGAGGATCGTGGGAGTTGCGCGCCAGGTCGGGACTGGAGGTCGGAACAGGAGGAGAACGTGTCTTCTGACTAGGTGAGTAAATGGGTTTTTCTTTTCAGATCTTCTGAAGGGTTGTGCATATGGGGGTCATATCTGCTAACGATTTGTGCATATGGGGGTCATATCTGCTAACGATTTTTGCATATGGGGGTCATATCTGCTGAAGGATTTGTGCATATGGGGGTCATATCTGCTAACGATTTGTGCAAATGGGGGTCATATTTGCTAACGATTTGTGCAAATGGGGGTCATATCTGCTGAAGGATTTGTGCATATGGGCGTCATATCTGCTGAAGGATTTGTGCATATGGGGGTCATATCTGCTGAAGGATTTGTGCATATGGGGGTCATATCTGCTGAAGGATTTGTGCATATGGGGGTCATATCTGCTAACGATTTGTGCATATGGGGGTCATATCTGCTAACGATTTGTGCATATGGGGGTCATATCTGCGAAGGATTGTGCATATGGGGGTCATATCTGCGAAGGATTGTGCATATGGGGGTCATATCTGCTAACGATTTGTGCATATGGGGGTCATATCTGCGAAGGATTGTGCATATGGGGGTCATATCTGCTAACGATTTGTGCATATGGGGGTCATATCTGCTAATGATTTGTGCATATGGGGGTCATATCTGCTGAAGGATTTGTGCATATGGGGGTCATATCTGCTAACGATTTGTGCAAATGGGGGTCATATCTGCTAACGATTTGTGCATATGGGGGTCATATCTGCTGAAGGATTTGTGCATATGGGGGTCATATCTGCTGAAGGATTTGTGCATATGGGGGTCATATCTGCTGAAGGATTTGTGCATATGGGGGTCATATCTGCTGAAGGATTTGTGCATATGGGGGTCATATCTGCTAACGATTTGTGCATATGGGGGTCATATCTGCTGAAGGATTTGTGCATATGGGGGTCATATCTGCTGGAGGATTTGTGCATATGGGGGTCATATCTGCTGAAGGATTTGTGCATATGGGGGTCATATCTGCTGAAGGATTTGTGCATATGGGGGTCATATCTGCTGAAGGATTTGTGCATATGGGGGTCCTGTATATAGCATTAAGGTAGTAACAATATATGCAGTGTTAGATTTGTTTTATAATGGTTTTGCGGCTCCCAATTTTTTTTCTCTTTTCGGAAACGGGTCCAAGTGGCTCTTTATGTCTTAAAGGTTGCAGACCCCTGCACTATACCATACATACATAGACATATGACTATGGTAGGGACTAGATTGTGAGCCCCTCTAAGGGACAGTTAGTGACAAGACAATATACTCTGTACAGCGCTGTGTATATGTCAGCGTTATATAAATACTTAAATAACTAAATACTGCCAGCTCAAATTTCCACTATTTCCTAAGAACAATGCAAACTAAATTAGCTACTTTTGTATAGGGAAAATCAAGCCCATGTGTTTGAAGGTTAACTTTATATGCCCATAACAAAAATGGAGGTTTTGGAGTTACAAATGATATTCATCATTACCTAACTGCTCAGCTATCACATCTACTTGAACTATAGCGAGGGGATTACATGTCCACCTGGCTTTTGTTTGAAAACCAGAAGCAGCTCCTCAGTCGGACAAGACTCAAATGTTTCTCCTAAACAACATCCATCATCTCTAGGAGTGATATATAGACATTGTCTGAAAGCAAGGATGCTCATCCGGATTCCGGATATCCGGGTAACCCGGATATCCGAACTTTTTACGCATTCTGGATCGGATTCGAATTCCGGATTTTTTTAAAAATCCGAATAGCTATCTGTGGATATTTGGATGCATGATCCGGATATCCGTGGATATTGCAGATATCCGGATCCGAAATCAATTACATAGTAAAAAATACTCCGCCCTCCACCTCCTCCTCCCAGTTCATGGATCTTGTCTTCCAGGGATTTGTAGGCTGTCAAAAGCAAGCTCACATACATTGGCCAGGAATTGAACCCAGGTCAACTGCTTCGAAGGCAGCTATGCTCACCACTATACTGCCACACAGTGAATGCTTCGCTGTAGGAAAAAGTGGCAAAAGACGCACATTGGCGTCAGGTCCTGGGTCTCTTCCGGGCCGGGGATCGCGCGCAGTGATGTGCGCGCATCCGCCGGCAATAGGCTCCGCCCACCCACGACGACAACCTGCCGGCCGCTCGAAAGCGCCAGCGGGTTGTTAACCCCACGATTGCTGCATACAAAGTGTATAATACACTTTGTAATATATACAAAGTGTATTATACAGGCTGCTTCCTGCCCTGGTGGTCCCAGTGTCCGAGGGCCCACCAGGGCAGGCTGCAGCCACCCTAGTTTGCACCAAACACACTGATCCTGCCCCCCCCCCTTCCCTCTGATCAGCAACAGCACCCCTTAGACCCCCCCTGCCCACCCCCTAGACCACTGTTTGCACCCAATCACTCCCCTAATCACCAATCAATCACTCCCTGTCACTATCTGTCAACGTTATTTTTTTATTTTAGGTCCTAACTTCCCCCTGCTCCCTCCTAATCACCCCCCCCCCACCCCTCAGATTCCCTCAGACCCCCCCCCCCGACCCCCCCCCTGTGTACTGTATGCATCTATCCCCCCTGATCACCTGTCAATCACCTGTCAATCACCCATCAATCACCCTCTGTCACTGCCACCCATCAATCAGCCCCTAACCTGCCCCATGCGGGCAATCTGATTACCCACCCACACCATCAGATCGCCCGCAAACCTGCCATCAGATCACCTCCCAAGTGCATTGTTTACATCTGTTTTCTCCTCTAAACACCCACTAATTACCCATCAATCACCCATCAATCACCCCCTATCACCACCTGTCACTGTTACCCATCAGATTAGACCCTAATCTGCCCCTTGCGGGCACCCAATCAACCGCCCACAGATTGCCCTCAAACCCCCCCCCCCTATCAATTCACCAGTGCATTATTTACATCTGTTCTTCCCTGTAATAACCCACCGATCACTTGTCAATCACCCATCAATCACCCCCTGTCACTGCCACCCATCAATCAGCCCCTAACCTGCCCCTTGCGAGCAATCTGATCACCCACCCACACCATCAGATCGCCCGCAAACCTGTCGTCAGATCACCTCCCAAGTGCATTGTTTACATCTGTTCTCTCCTCTAAACACCCACTAATTACCCATCAATCACCCCCTATCACCACCTGTCACTGTTATCCATCAGATTAGACCCTAATCTGCCCCTTGCGGGCACCCAATCACCCGCCCACATGCTCAGATTGCCCTCAGACCCCCCTTATCAATTAGCCAGTGCATTATTTACATCTGTTCTTCCCTGTAATAACCCACTGATCACCTGTCAATCACCCATCAATTACCCATTAATCACCCATCAATCACCCCCTGCCACTGCCACCCATCAATCAGCCCCTAACCTTCTCCTTGCGGGCAATCTGATCACCCACCCACACCATCAGATCGCCCACAGACCCGACCTGATCACCTCACCAGTGCATTGCTTGCATCTATTCCCCCCTCTAATCACACCTTGAGACACCCATCAATTACCTCCTGTCACCACCTGTCACCCCCTAGCACACCTACCCATCAAATCAGGCCCTAATTTGCCCCATTTGGGCTCCTGATCACTCGGCCAAACCCTCAGATCCCCCTCAGACTCCCTTCCGATCACCTCCCCAGTGCATTGATTGCATCTATTTTCCCCTCTAATCACCCCCTGAGACACCCATCAATCACCTCCTGTCACCCCCCTAGCACTCCTATCCATCAGATCAGGCCCAATACAACCTGTCACCTAAGAGGCCACCCTGCTTATGACCAGTTCCACAAAATTCGCCCCCTCATAGACCACCTGTCATCAAAATTTGCAGATGCTTATACCCCTGAACAGTCATTTTGAGGCATTTGGTTTCCAGACTACTCCTCGCGGTTTTGGGCCCCTAAAATGCCAGGGCAGTATAGGAACCCCACAAGTGACCCCATTTTAGAAAAAAAGACACCCAAGGTAATCCGTTAGGTGTATGACGAGTTCATAGAAGATTTTATTTTTTGTCAAAAGTTAGCGGAAATTGATTATTGTTTTTTTTCACAAAGTGTCATTTTCCACTAACTTGTGACAAAAAAATAAAATCTTCTATGAACTCGCCATACACCTAACGGAATACCTTGGGGTGTCTTCTTTTTAAAATGGGGTCACTTGTGGGGTTCCTACACTGCCCTGGCATTTTAGGGGCCCTAAACGTGAGGAGTAGTCTGGAAAGCAAATGCCTCAAAATGACCTGTGAATAGGACGTTGGGCCCCTTAGCGCACCCAGACTGCAAAAAAGTGTCACACATGTGGTATTGCTGTACTCAAGAGAAGTAGTATAATGTGTTTTGGGGTGTATTTTTACACATACCCATGCTGGGTGGGAGAAATATCTCTGTAAATGGACAATTGTGTGTAAAAAAAATTAAAACATTGTCATTTACACAGATATTTCTCCCACCTACTTCTCCTGAGTATGGCAATACCACATGTGTGGCACTTTTTTGCAGCCTAACTGCGCTAAGGGGCCCAAAGTCCAATGAGCACCTTTAGGCTTTACAGGGGTGCGTACAATCTAGCACCCCCCAAAATGCCAGGACAGTAAACACACCCCACAAATGACCCCATTTTGGAAAGTAGACACTTCAAGGTATTCAGAGAGGGGCATGGTGAGTCCGTGGCAGATTTCATTTTTTTTGTCACAAGTTAGCAGAAATGGAAACTTTTTTTTTTTTTGTCTTAAAGTGTCATTTTCCGCTAACTTGTGACAAAAAAATAAAATCTTCTGTGAACTCACCATGCCTCTCAGTGAATACTTTGGGATGTCTTCTTTCCAAAATGGGGTCATTTGGGGGGTATTTAAACTATCCTGGAATTTTAGCACCTCATGAAACATGACAGGTGGTCAGAAAAGTCGAAGATGCTTCAAAATGGGAAAATTCACTTATTGCACCATAGTTTGTAAACGCTATAACTTTTACCCAAACCAATAAATATACACTGGATGGTTTTTTTTTTATGAAAGACATGTAGCACAATAAATTTGGACAAAAATGTATACAGAAATTTTACTTTATTTGACAAATGTTATAACAGAAAGTTAAAAAAAAATCATTTTTTGACAAAATTCATGTCTTTTTTGATGAATATAATAAAAAGTAAAACTCGCAGCAGCAATCAAATAGCACCAAAAGAAAGCTGTATTCGTGACAAGAAAAGGAGGTAAAATTAATTTAGGTGGTAGGTTGTATGACCGAGCAATAAACCGTAAAAGCTGCAGTGGTCTGAATGGAAAAAAAGGCTCTGGTCCTTAAGGGGTTTTATGACTGCAGTCCTTAAATGGACACTTAAGTCAAACAAAAAAAATGAGTTTTACTCACCTAGGGCTTCCAATAACCCCCTGCAGCTGTCCGGTGCCCTCGCCGTCTCCCGCCGATCCTCCTGGTCCTCCTGTTTCGGTGACAGGAACTGACAGGCTGGGGACGTGAGTGATTCTTCGCGTTCCCAGACACATTAGCACCCTCTATGCTGCTATATGATATATGCTATAGCAGCATAGATGGCGCTTTTGTGGCCAGGAATGCGAAGAATCACTCGGGTCCCCAGCCTGTCAGCTCCTGTCACCGAAACAGGAAGTGGCTGCCGGCGGGGCCGGGAGGATCGGAGGGAGACGGCGAGGGCACCGGACAGCTGCAGGGGGCTTTTGGGGCCCCCAGGTGAGTAAAACTCATTTGTTTTGTTTGACTTAAGTGTCCCTTTAAGTGGTTAACATGTTTTACTAAATCATATGTTGCTTATATAATTACTATAGCACAGGCACCATTATTGATTGTAGTGCATGTGTTATGACAATATGTTTGAATTTTGTACATAAAGTGAGCAACATGGTTGTGATTATATTGCACTGTTTGTATTGAAATGTAGCAAATTAACTACCTGAAGACCGCTCCACGCTCAAGGGCATGGCCGCAGCGGCAGCCCCAGGACTGCCTAACGCCAATTGGCGTCAAGTCCTGGAGCTGCAGTTTGCAGGAGATTGCGCGCAGGCTGTGCACGCACCTCCTGCTCGGGCGGCGGAGCTCCGCCCAGCCTTCAGTCTGCAAGCAGCGATCAATTCATATGAATTGCCGGTTTTCTGCCTGCTTACAATGATTCATATGAATCGCTGGTTCTTTGCCTTTTGCCTGCTTACAACAATTCATATGAATCACCGGTTCTCTGCCTGCTTACAATGATTCATGCGAATTGACGGTTCTCTGCCTGCTTACAATGATTTATACAAATTTCCGGTACTCTGCCTGCTTACAATGATTCAAATGAAATTTCTCTACTATTGTCGCCGAAGGAATATCGGTTAAGCGGCGTGAACTTTCTCTGGGATATGGCAGTTGGGGAACAAGTTAAAAAAGGCTATACCATCTGGGATTTGCAACACCTGACCAGGCTACCCCTATAAATGCATTACAGTTGCAGAAGTCCATCAGCGCAAGTGTGGGCACTGACGTATATAGTATACAGTGACATTTGAATGTTTAAAGGACCATACTAGAAATTAAAATAAATGACACAGGGAATATTCTGTATGCTTGGTGTAACTACTGTGGGGGTGTTGAAAATTAAATGTTTCGCGATAGTGGTCCTTTAAGCTGAAGCAAACTACTTTGGACACAGTAACTTTACTGCACTTAATCCATTCCATATAGCCCCACACACTTGCCGCAGCCCTCCCCTTCCCTCCTGCTCCACCAACTTCCCAAAAAGAGTTTTTTCCTAAATCTCTGTTTCACCAAATAGCTATTTTCAGAGACAGTCAACATAATATAGTGTTATACAAGAAGCCAGGTTTGTGTCAGTTTTCTCAATAAATGCGTGTCTAAACCATTGACTAATAAAGTACAATGACTTTATATCTTGAGAAATGTATGTTCTAGAAGTATGAATAAATGACATAGTTCTAATCAATCCTGCACACACAGAAAGGAGACAAGTAGTATTTGATCACACAGAATATGGATATCAAAGTGAGGAATTAATTGTCAGATGAAAAAAGAAATGTGAAATATTAAATGCAAATCCCACCCGAGAAAACAATGACTAAAACCACAATGCTATTAGAACTTAGAAAACCCTTTTGGAATAACACGTTTTTGAATATGACTGTCATTTATGTTTTGACACAGAGCTGTAAGACCTCATTAACCTTTCTAGACCCCCATAATTTCAGTGAGTACAAGACAGGTTCTGAATATGTATACATCCATCATTTGCCTTTAGTTAAATGTCCACCTATCCACATAAGGGGAAGCGCACATATGATATAAATTTCCATCCTTTTAAATGCTCTATTAAATGTGGATTTGGATGGATGTTAGTGATTTGTGACATGAAATCATTACATACAATTATTGCTTAGGAGAAGGACTAGGGGGTGAGAAGAATAGATCTACCGGTGTTACGGGACTTTCTCAATTGAGGAGAATGTATTTCTTATTATATTCTAGACACAAATTCGTAGTGCCTCTGGTTCTGCTTGACTTAAAGAAGCACTGTAATGACATATAGTAGAATACACTACATTATTCAGGATACCCAGCTTTACGTTCATTATCTTGGTTTAGGCATCAGGAGCATTTCCTTTATCTAATGTGTGTATTGGTATGTAGCTCTGACCTTCCCGCAATGTCCCAGCCTAGGTAGAATACTCCTCCCAGAGCATTCAGGGAGACCAGGTAGAATTTCTACTAGCTTTGGAACAGCAGAGTACACAAACATTCTCACGTCTAGACTACTGTAACTTTCAGCTCTCTGGCCTACCCACTAACTGCGTGACTTTGCTACAGACCATCCTGAACTTACTGCTGCACCACTCATCCACCTCTCCTCCCGCTTCTTCAATGTTATCCCGCTCTGTCAGTGTCTTTACTGGCTGCCAGTTACACAAAGGGTACGATTTCAAATCCTGACAATTGCCTACAAAGCACTCTACAACCTAAAAACAAGGAACACCAAGAGCCCCAATAGTGTAAAATGTACTGGTAAATGGTTACTAGATAGAGTAAATATTAATACTCACAAACCAGGGTTACCATTAGGCAACCACTGTAAAGGCAGGTGGGGAGATTTTCCTGACCCCACTCAGGAATAAGAAGTCGCTCTCTGTAGATGAGAAAAAGGGGTTCAACCCTCCACCCAGGATGGACTCAATATTGTGCAGGAGAACAGAGGCGCCAAGAGGATAAAAGGAAGCTAAATGAGCTTAAAAACCAAATTCTTTGTAAATAGAGGAGGTAGTGGTGGACTTACCTCCTCCAAGTAGACACTGTCAGAATTTATAGGGTTACCTCTGCAGCGGGGAGTGGTGGGGCCGCCGCTCCCGCGTCTGACGTCACGGCGGATCTCGCCGCGTCATCTCAGGCATCCTCTTCCAATAGAATAGGTCTCTCCAGGGTGCATCAAAGCAGAGCAGCGCACGCACGCACCAGGAGACAGGACCTTTATGCGTTGAGGAGGTGGGTCAGTTGACCTGCCGGTAAGCTGACAGCAATGGATTGGTTTTTGCCGCCGATTGGTTGGAATCCGCAGGGCGGAACTTTCTGAATGTCCTTTTGTATTTAAGGCCTGAGCCATCAGTGGCTCATTGTCTGCTGTTGCTGAAACTTTGCAGTGAAAGCTCTCAGACTTTAGTCAGATCCGTGTGTGTTTGATCCAGCAGGACCCCGGGGATTCACACTTAGACTAGGAAAAAACATATTATTGTATTTATTTATGTGTATGACTCTTTGCCTGAACCTTTGATTACTCTTACTGCCTCTCGATTCTGTACCTTGACAATCTGATCTGGTGCCGATCTCGGCCCAACCTCCACTTTGATTTAGCCTTCTGATTCTGTACCTTTGCTCATCTGATTGTTGCCGACCTCGGCTTGTATTTTGACTACATATTTCCCTGACATAACTGTACCGCTGCCTGACCGACTTGTTACCGACATTGCCTGTACGACCACTCTATCCAGTGATAGTTCCTACAGCCAAGGGCTATCACTTAGGAGTACTCCTACATCATTTACTGTGCACAGTAAACATGTGTGATCACACTCTGAATAAAATACTGACTATTGTTCTGATAAAGCTGACTCTGTTCTGATTTACGATCTGCTAGTGCCCCTACACTAGCAGATCGTTACATAACAGCAGACCAAAATAATCATGGAGGCACAAGTTCAGGCGTTAACTGTAGCTGTTCAGCAGTTAACGGCCACTGTGGCATCTCAGCAGGCTCAGTTAAATCTCCTGACTGAAGACATAAATGACCCACGGAGAATTACATCATCATTGCCTCCCTCTATTGTCCAGGAACCTAAAATGGCTCTCCCTGAGAGATTTTCAGGTCATAGGTCAGATTTTAGAAATTTCAGAAATAGGTGTATGTCAGATTTTGAAATGAGACCCATTTCGTCAGGTTATGAATTACAGTGGGTAACTCTGATTAAAACACTGTTGAATGGAGATTAACAAACCTGGGCTTATAGCCTGCCTAGTGGTCATGAGGCCTTAGGTTCTGTTCAGGCTTTCTTTGATGCCATGGTGGTCATATATGATGATCCCGATGTTGCCGCCACGGCAGAAAGAAATTTAAAAAGACTCTGTCAGGGGCATGGCACTGTGGAAGATTATGCTTCAGAGTTCAGAAAATGGGCAGTCTCTTCCAGGTCGGAACATTACGCTTTGCTAGACTGTTTTCTCTCAGGGTTATCTGAGTCAGTTTCTGACATCATGCTCAGTCACCCTGAACCGAAAACCCTCGATGAAGCCATTACATTGGCAGTTGAGATAGATCGCAGTGTGCGATTTCATAAACAGGTCAAGCTGCGTGTAAGTTCCAGAACTGTTTCCCTGACCACAACAGCTTCGGATGAGCCAATGCAGATCAGCCATTCAAAGTTGTCTGAGTCTGAGAAAACCAGAAGGAGGAAAGAGGGCCTCTGTTTATACTGTGGCGAGAGAGGTCATCTTATTCAGAATTGCAGTAGGAAGGCGGAAAACTTCTCTGCCTAGGTGTAGTTGTAGGTACTACCCTAGGCGAACCTGTTTTACGTCCCAATATGTCTAAAGTACTGTTGCCTTGTTCTATTGCATGGAAGAACCAAGTTTTCTGCACACAGGCATTCGTAGACTCAGGGTCTGCAGCAAACTTTATTGATTCAGATCTAGCCTCTAAATGGGAAATACCCGTTCTTCCCATGGAGAGACAAGTCTATGTTACGGCTATAGATGACTCACCACTACAGAATAAACAACCCCTCTCACAGACTCCTCTCCTCACATGTCGTATTGGAGTACTGCATAGAGAAAAATTGCAATTTTAAGTGTTAAAGATGTCATCAGATGGAATAGTTTTGGGGCTCCCATGGTTACGTCAGCATTCGCCTCAGATTGATTGGAACACTGGGCAATTGCTATTCTGGTCCCCTAACTGTCAAACCACTTGTCTAGACAAGATTACCCTGTGTTCCACTGAGGTTCATGTGGAAGGTGTTCCTCCTCCATATAAAGCTTATTCTGACGTTTTCTGCCCAAAAGCTGCTGATAAACTTCCTCCTCACCAAGAGTTTGATTGCCCTACTGAATTAAGATCTGGAAGTGTACCTCCCAGGGGGCACTTGTACAACCTCTCAGGTCCAGAACAACTTGCTATGAAAGAGTACATTAAGGAGAATCTGGAAAAGGGTTTTATCCGCCCTTCCAAATCTCCAGCCGGGGCGGGATTCTTCTTTGTTCAAAAGAAAGATGGTGGACTTCGTCCATGTATTGATTATCGTGCTTTGAACAAGATGACCATTCCCAATCGTTATCCCCTGCCACTGATAGACAATTTGTTTTCACAAGTCTCTGGGGCTCAAGTGTTCTCTAAAATGGACCTGAGAGGGGCATATAATCTGATTCGTATCAGGCAGGGTGATGAGTGGAAGACAGCTTTCAACACACTCGATGGGCATCACGAGTACTTGGTTATGCCCTTCGGGTTGTGCAATGCTCCTGCAGTCTTTCTGGAGTTTGTTAACGAAATTTTTAGAGACGTTTTGGGACGTTTTGTCGTTGTTTACTTAGATGACATTTTGATATTTTCAAAGAACCTCAAGGAACACAGGGAACATGTAAAATTTGTTCGTGAGAAACTCCGAGAAAATTGTTTATACGCGAAACTGGAAAAATGTTTGTTCGAGGTTTCTGAAATTGCATTCTTAGGGTATATTATATCTACTGATGGTCTGTCTATGGTAGTCTGTCTTTCTAGGATTCTACTGCAAACAAAGAAAGAAAAAATACAGAACAAAAAAAAAAAGGTAACTGGCACTGCGGTCCTGGGACAATTATGGAGAGATTTCTTGGTACAGAGGGGACAAGGAATTGACCCTTTGTGTGCTCAGGATGCTGAAGAAGTCATAAATTATTCCATGCGTTTAAAGAGTGAACCATCCGGCACTACACTGGTAGGTCTATTCATCTGTCTTTTATTGCATCAGTTGTTTCAAGTCATATATCAATCCAAAGATTCATTAGTTCCTTGGGCGCTGTACTAGCAGCCACGGCACACAGGAGCTCCGCAACTTTCTTCTCTACTTTAGTCTTTCTTGGTAGTTTTTAGACAGTTTTTAGACAATTTTAGATAGTGTTAGTATAGTAGTATAGTATAGTATTAGGATAGTATTAGTACAACAAGCCTCAGACAGCCAGCTACTTTAGATCTGTTTGCCTGGGCCACCCCCACCGGGGTCCCGCCGCCAAGCTCCGCCAGCGGCTACGATCTGCCGGACCCCCTGAAGCCTACCGGACACTGGCCGCCCATCCAACCGTCTGCCTCAGCAGCTCCGCAGGCATGGAAGGCTCCAACCTCGATCTGTGGGAGCGGTCCCGCCACTAGCTCACCAGCGGCCACGATCCACCAAGCTGTCTGATGCGGCCTGAACTGTTGGGCCACACACGTGGAGAAGCCGGGCCCTCTCCAGCGTCAGAAGAACAGAGCGATCCATCCTCTACCAGCCCGGGCTGCATCCCGATCCATACTGCTCCACCCGCTGTCCTTCCTTGCTGCCGCACGGCTCCCTGGATCTCTGGCCACCCACGTGGAACTCTCTCCGGTGCGGACTCCCCTCGCAGGATCGCCGCAGCCGCCCGCTGTCCCTCCTTGCTGCCGCACGGCCCCCCGGATCTCTGGCCACCCACGTGGAACTCTCTCTGGTGCGGACTCCTCTTGCAGAATCGCCGCAGCTGCCCGCTGTCCTTCCCTGCTGCCTCACGGCACGCACAGCTCCCCGAATCTCTGGCCACCCACGTGGAACTCTCTCCGGTGCGGACTCCCCTCGCAGGATCGCCGCAGCAGCAACCTCCAGCCATGTGTGGTTTTAGCGGCCAAAACAGCGTGCAATCAGCCTCCTCCACTCAGGACCATAGGATGTGCGGCTGTATCTCCAGGCAAACTACAGTGGATGCCACTCTGCCCTACTAGGCCCTACCACGTGGAGGCAGGGCCTGCACGCCAGTAAGTGGAGGGCTCACACACCTCAGCTGCACTCAGGCTGGCCCCTTCGGGAAACAGATCTACACCTGGACTGGACACCTGGACCCACCGATGCTCGACCATCAGCGAATTCCTGACCTCAGTGACCCTCGTTCCCACAGCCTGATGCTCAGCCAGGGTAAGGTCCTGCACACACCCTCTCCTCTGCTTGCTCTTATGCTGCCCCACTGTTGACCGCTTTTTCCTGGCCCCTCACTCATGCTGTTCCCCCTGCCTGCCGGTAGCACTTACTTGCCAAGCCGAGCCCCCCTGCTGCTGGTCTCTGCTGAACTCTGTACCTGGGGTTTTTGGATGTTGTCTGGTCCGCTCGACGACCCATGCGCGCTCATCTCTGCTCTTTGAGGAATGCCATGCTCTGTCACCCCTCGCTGGTCCCCCACCACCCCTCGCCTTCAAGTGTTGAGCCATGGCCCATCTATGTCACCTGCCAAGCTCATCACACACACCAGGGAGGAGCTCCTTGAGTGGGAGAAACGCAGCCCCTGTCCCTGGATGGTCTCCTGTCCGACCGGGTCTGGAAGGACATCCAAGAATTACTGGCTTCTGATGCTGGATCACGCGTAAGTCAGCGTCGGAGGGGCTGTCGTGCGGGCGCCCGCGTGAGGCTACAGAAGAAAGGCCTGCGATCAGCCATCCCTGCAATCCTCCTGGCAAATGTCCGCGCCCTCTCCAACAAACTTGATGAACTGCGCCTTCTTTGCGACAGGAGGGATCTTGGCGTAAACACTCCGGCCCTCTGTTTCACAGAAACATGGCTACACGAGGACATCCCTGAGGTTGCCCTCCATCTCCCTGGATTTAACCTTATCCGAGCAGACCGTGACCCGGCTCTCTCCGGGAAAAAAAAAGGTGGTGGCATCTGCTTTTACATCAGCTCCTCATGGTGCCCCAGCACGTCAGTGCTCGCCAGGAACTGCTCCCCCGACCTTGAACTACTACTCATAAACTGCAGGCCGACATACTCGCCAAGGGAGTTTTCCTCTTATGTCCTCGTCGGAGTGTACATACCTCCTGATGCTGAGGCAAAATCCGCCCTGCGGGCCCTCAGCGAGACCATCTCACAGTGGGAGACGTCCCTCCCAGACTCTCTGTTCATCGTCATGGGCGATTTTAACAGGGCCAACCTTCGCCAGGAGTTACCACGCTATCATCAACATGTAGCCTGCCCCACCAGGGGCCCGAACACCCTCGACCACTGTTACATGGCACTTAAAGATGCATACAAGGCGGTGCCAGGAGCGGCTCTTGGCTCCTCAGACCACTGTATCATACATCTTATCCCAACTTACAGGAGGCGTCTGGAATCGGCAAAACCAACCCTCAAGTCCACCAAAGTGTGGTCAGACGAGGCCAAGCTCCGACTCCAGGCCTGTTTTGACTGCACAGACTGGAAGGCCCTGGAAGCGCCAAACTTGGACAATTGGGCAGATAAAGTTGCCTCATACATCAGGTTCTGTGAGGACTCCTGTGTACCATCCAGGTCCTTCAAGGTCTACCCGAATAACAAGCCGTGGTTCTCCAACAAACTACGGCAACTGCGGAAGCACAAAGAGGCGGCACACAGATCCGGCAACCAAGAGGATTACAGGAGGGCGAGAAATGACCTAAAGCGAGAACTGAAAGCCGCCAAAAATGAGTACGCTGAGAAGTTGCGGCACAAGCTGCGCTCAAATGACCCACGGGCTGTATGGAAAGGGCTCAAGGCTGCCACAAACTACAAGCCTCCCCCCCAAAAGGCACCACCCAGCACTGAACTAGCGGAGGATCTTAGTAAATTCTACTTCAGGTTTGAGGGTCAGGCAACACCTGGGGAGCACCTACTAACAACTACTCCCCCTCCGGGCCCTATTAACGAAGCCACAGACCAACTCCCCCCCCCTTGGCGGTGGAAGAGACCGAGGTCCTGCGCCTCCTGTCAACACTAAACACCAGGAAAGCCTCTGGCCCCGACGGCGTGTCCCCTGTCTGCCTGAAAACCTGCTCTCGGCAACTTGCTCCCGTCCTCACCTCCATCTTTTCCAGGTCACTGAAGGAAGACAAGGTCCTCGCATGCTTTAAAAGGTCCACTATCATACCGGTCCCCAAGAAGCAAGGTGTTTCCGACCTTAACAACTTCAGACCTGTGGCACTGACGTCCGTCATAATGAAAAAACCCTGGAGCGTGTGGTCCTATCCATCCTGTAACTCTCCACCCTGCCCCTCCTCGACCCCTACCAGTTCGCCTACAGGGCAAACAGGTCCACGTACGATGCCATAAACATATGCCTGGAGCTCATCTATGATCACCTTGACAAATCAGACGTGTATGCCAGAATACTACTCCTGGACTTTAGCTCGACCTTTAATACCATCTGCCCACGCATCCTCCAGGATGATCTAACTGCACTTGGTGTCCATCCCGGCCTACGCCTGTGGATCACAGACTTTCTCACTAACAGCACACAAGTCGTCAAGTTGGGCAATATCCACTCAGATGTAGTGACGACAAACACTGGCGCACCACAAGGCTTTGTCCTGTCACAACTGCGGTTCTCCCTCTACACGAACAACTGCAGATCCGAGGCTGACTCTGTTAAGGTCATCAAGTTCGCTGATGACGTCACCAAGGATAATGTCCAGGAGTACTGTCAGCAGGTGGAGAGAATCTGCCAGTGGTGTAAGGTCAACAGTCTAGTTGACCTGTTGAGCTGATCATAGATTTCAGAAAGGCTGCTTCCACCCCACCTCCCATCTTCATCGACGGCATGGAAGTTGCGAGAGTAACATGCGCTCGTCTTTTGGGCACTACCATCTCCAATGACCTCAGCTGGAGAGACAACATCACTGTTATCCAGCGGAAAGCCCAGCAGAGACTCTACTTCCTACGCCAACTGCGGAAATTCGGCATGGCCCAGGAGGTTCTAACAAGCTTCTACACCGCCACCATTGAATCGATTCTCTGCTCCTCCATCTTGGTCTGGCATAATGACGCCAATGATAACGACAAGTGAAAACTACAGAGGGTCATCAGGACGGCGGAGAGGATTATTGGGAGACCCCTCCTCTCACTTGCCCACCTACACAACTCAAGGCTGCAATCTAGGGCACTGAGGATCGCAAACGACCGTTCCCACCCAGGAAACTGCTATTTTAATCTGCTCCCATTGGGCCGGAGGCTTCGGGCCATCTCAACAAGGACTGCGAGGCACATGAACGCATTCTTCCCCCTGGCTGTCAACCTCCTAAACTCCCTCCAAATACTCCCATCAGCACTTCAACCCCATCACTGATCACGATCCGAGCTGTGACACTGCTGAATCGATCTGTCCGCCCCTCAAGTCTGACTAACTCTACGTAAGACAGGATCTGTGGGCGGACATAACCACAGGATGATCTGTCCTGAACGAACACTGTAAATAAATAGGAGACACCGAGAGCCCAATATAGTGTAGTATGTATTGGAAACCATGGATAAATGTAAGTGTGAGATGAATATACTTACAAACATGGGTTACCTCTTAGGCAACCACTGTAGATGCAAGTGAGGAGATTAGACCTGTCCTCACTCAGGATTAAGATGTCGCTCTCTGTAGATCAGGAAAGTAGGGGTAGGTCACCCCTCCACCAGGGGTGGACACAGTATTATCGTAAGAGAACAGAGGCGCCAGCAGGATAAAAGGTAATAAAAATTTTAAAATTTTCTGGGAGGCAGTGGTGGACTTACCTCCGGAAAGCAGACTCAAAATACTGTCTGAATTAAACAAATAAATGTATTATTGGTACCCCAAAAGATGCAACGCGTTTCGCAGGCACAGCCCGCTTCATCAGGCAATAAGATAGGGGACAAACAGTAGCTCGTCAGTAGCACGAATGGCACCTCTCACACAGAGTTGCCATTCGTGCTACTGACGAGCTACTGTTTGTCCCCTATCTTATTGCCTGATGAAGCGGGCTGTGCTTGCGAAACGCGTTGCATCTTTTGGGGTACCAATAATAAATTTATTTGTTTAATTCAGACAGTATTTTGAGTCTGCTTTCCGGAGGTAAGTCCACCACTGCCTCCCAGACATTTTTAAATTTTTTATTTCCTTTTATCCTGCTGGCGCCTCTGTTCTCTTACGAGAACACTGTAAATGGTTATCGTTGTTCCTCTGCTTGATGTTCCTGCATGCTGTGTACCCTCTATGTATGTCTTCTTTTTTGAGCGATGTATTGTGCCAAATACAATTCTGGGTATAACCCTGTTATGCTTGGCGAAATAAACGATTCTGATTCTGATTCTGGAGTTATTATGCATACATATCTCATACCCTGTCCGTTCCTTGCTGTGGGGCAATGTGGGAGCAGCGGTCCGCCCGATGACCGTTTCGCTCAAAAACGAGCTTCTTTCAGAGGCTCCGTGCGCGGAAAATATCCCATTATCGGGTCTTTAAATATGCCGGGCATCCGCTCCAGCTTCTGCGTACGTCACGCCGCTACGTCACTTCCTACTGCCGCTGTCGCGTCAAAGTACATGCGTCTGAAAAATCCGCATGACACATGATAAACTTCCCTATGCATGCGTACTATATTACGCTTCTGACGCGGACATTTGCGGAAGTACAAAATAAGGAAGTGGTGTGCGCTCCACGTTGGTTCTCTGAATCCATTCTCCATTATGGATATTCAAAGAAACCACTAGATGGTGCTAAACTTAAGGAAAGGGCATCTAATTACAACATGAAAGTTCTAAAAAAAAACATATTTATTTTGTAACAAATTAAAAAGGTAGTGATTACCATTTATTCAAAATTATCTACTAAAAATAGATAGAATATAGGCCTGGCTAGGGTAGGATTTTGGGATAAGGGTCGTTAACTATTCTAAATAACTCCATATCTTTATTAATACACCTATCAACTCAAGTATGCATTATATTTATTAATTAGGTTTAGCACCTCAAAAAGATTCTTTGTCCCACATAGCCTCACACATAACTAACCTATGCCCTGTCTCTGATTTAAAAGCAACAGCCCTCAAAGAATTTTGGAAAAAAGAGACCACTTATTATAAAAGTCCGACATCATACTCTATAATAATAAAGGATTCTAAAAGAAAGCCATATCGACACAGTCATTTAAACCCAATGCTCCCATCGCATTAGTATTGATTATCCATCTACTTTCTCGTCTTAATAGGCTACGTTCTCTATCTCCTCCTCTCGGAGGAACTTGGACCTGTTCGAGACCTGCAAACCATAGACAAGTAGTATCCCCTCCATGTTCTGTTCTGAAGTGCTCAATTAATCTAGTACACCCTTTTCCGGTGTCCACTGATTTTATATGCTCCCGTACTCGTTCTCTTACTTCCCGGGTTGTCCTCCCAATATAAAAACGCTGACAGGGGCACCACACTATGTAGACTACATATTTAGTCCTGCATGTTATAAAGCTTCTCGTTTTATTCTCCACCGGTCCAACTTTTAGATACTTCCCTGGCTTCATGTGTGGACACTGAGGACAGTGGCCACATCGATAAGTGCCTCTTAGTTGTTCCTGATACAACCAAGTGGTTTTCTTTGGGCTCTTAAATTCACTAAATGTAAGCTTGCTTCCCAGAGTTGGTGCCTTTTTAAACGTTATCATTGGTGGTTGTTTGTACACTTCTTTTAAAACTGGATCTCTCTGTATCATTTTCTAATTTTTCATTATACTTTGTTTTATCTCCCTATACATAGGTGTGTACTCAAACGAAAAAGTTAATCTATCACTTTCTACACCTTTTTGTTTTCTCTTTCCTTGATTACTTTCCTCCCAAATTAACTGACTTCTTTCTAATTAACTGGCACGTTTAAACGCCCAGTCCAAATTTTCAGGTTCGTATCCTCTCTTTTCCAGATTACATTTAAGTTCCATTGCTTGATCCACAAAGTCCTCCTTTCGGGTATTGTTCCGCCTTAGTCTCAAAAACTGTCCATACGGGAGGGATTTAAATGTGTGTTCTGGGTAGTAACTCTCCCTATGCAAAAATAAATTGCTGCTTGTTGGTTTCTTATATCCTTTAGAGATAATTCTACCCTCTTCTATTCTCAATTCTAAATCTAAGTAAGCTACCCTCTCCTCACTATACTCATACGTAAATTGCATATTCTCCTTTCCTGTGTTAAGATAAGTCATAAACTCTTCTAAGGCGTCACGCGTCCCGGATGTTATGATCGCTTCTGCAGCAGGTACTGCTGGCAGTAGTAGTGCTGCAGCTCAGGCAGTTCTGATCTCTTTCCATGCAAGCTGCATAGCTTTGTCTACCTTTTCCTGCTGTCAGCTTGTGACTGATTATCATTCACCTGTGTGGGAATCTGCATGTCTGCTCCCATTGGATGACCTCAGTATAAAGATCTGCTTCCCGCAGGGCTCCTTGGGCTATCATAGCTTCAGTTTAAGCCTGTCTTGCTGTTGCTTCAGCCCCAGATCGTGTTTCTTGTTCTAAAGATACTTTGCTGGTCTTGAATCATATATTGGTTCATTGCCAATATATATGCATACCAGCACGTTTGTTATTTTCCTTGTATTCGTGTTACGTTGATACATCAGTGTCGCTGATGTATACGTACACGAACTGTTTATATCCTGTGTTCAGTTAGTCAGCTTTCCAGCACGTTTTGGTAGTTTGCGCGTATCGTGATCACCCGTGCTGAGTTAGTTATCCTGCTCCTGGTTCTGTTTGTGGATTGCGTTCATCTCTGCGAAGAGATAGCGAATCCTTCTGAGTCCTGTTCCCTGTATTGCTCCAGTCCTAGTCAGTGTTCCTGCTTATGTCATATATCGGTTAATTGCCGATATATACATATGTTAGTCAGACGTTACAAATAGTTTCATTGATAGCTGTAATTGTAATACGCTAGGAAAACATACTTATTGTATATTTGTCTGTGTTACGTTCATCTATCTCGATTCTGCTATTTCCTGACTATCCTGTCCTGTCTTTGTGAGGCACGCCATCGCTGCAAACACATTGGCTGCCTCACTCCAGTCTGTCTTGTTGTGGACACCTGCTGTCACCAAGTAGCGGCTAGTTAGCAAGCGTTCATTCTGGCTACCTGTCCTGATCTCCTCAGTTCTGGTTTATGCGCTCCGCGCTACCTTGCGCTGAGACGCTATCGCGAAAGTATTGTTTGTGGCTGTCGGATCTGCACCGGCTCTGTGCGCCACAATCTCCTGTTAGAGTCAGTCCTCTCCTCCACTAAACTGGGGATATCCTGATTCCTGGTGCTAGTGTGTGTACCTCCTGCATGTCAGCTCATGCGTTGCATGCTGACTGTGGAGAATACACCACCAAGTGTAACACCGGACCAGTACACCACGACATCATCTACAAATCTGGACCATCTCCTGAGGCATCCACCATGGGGAACCCTGGGGCCATACACATATTTCTCCTCCCACCATGCCAAAAACAGGTTGGCATATGTGCATGACACCGACGTCCCCATGGCGATTCCCGACAGCTGCCAATACCATTGTCCATCAAAAGTGAAAGCATTGTGCGTGAGTACAAACATGAGGCACTCACACACAAATTCAATAAAGTTATCGTCCTTCTGTCCCCGCCGGAGGAAGGTTCTCACTGCCTCTACTCCGGCATCATGGGGAATCCTGTTATAAAGACTCACAACGTCAATTGTGACCAGGACATTGCCCTCCTGCCAAGTATCTCCTTCAATGCTTCTCAGCACATCAAGAGTATCTTTTAAATAGGATGGCACCTGTCGGAGCAATGGCCTCAGGAGGTGGTCCAGATACCTTGATAGTCTCTCGGTTAGTGAACCCATACCGGAGACTATCGGGCATCCCGGTGGACTGGTCTGGGACTTGTGTATTTTTGGTAGATGATACCACTCTGGTCTCCTAGGATATTCTGGTATCAGATCATTAGCCATCCTCTGGGTCAAAACTCCTCTCTCTACGCCTCTTCTTAACAGAGTTCTCATGGAATTCTTGAACTTCATTGTCGGATTTTCCTTCAGACATCGATATACTTCCATGTCTTCCAATTGTCTTAATGCTTCACTTTTATATTGGTTTGCTGTCATCACAATCAAGGCACCTCCCTTATCAGCCTTCCTCAAGATCAGGTCCGGTCTGTCTCTAAACCACTGTATAGCAAACTCATCCCCCTTTGTCAGGTTCGACTTAATTTCCTTATATTTTAAAGCTTTCAAATCATTTTCAACTTGTGTTTGAAAGATGTCAATGACTGATCCAGGTGTAACTGCAAAGGGTCTTATGGATCTGCACAGTCTAAAGGATTCTTTTGTTTCATCTTCGTCAATTTGGGGATCATTTGCTACCTCTGTCCCTATGTTGCTCTCTAACCATAGATCTTCTAGTACTTTCAGAGTTTCCAGGTCTTTTTCTTCCCAGTCTTTTTCTGGGGTAAATCCTATGGGGCCTATTTTCTCCTCCTTTGTCTCCGCCCATCGTTTATTACTTAGATTCCTTGACATCTTTCAAACACAAGTTGAAAATGATTTGAAAGCTTTAAAATATAAGGAAATTAAGTCGAACCTGACAAAGGGGGATGAGTTTGCTATACAGTGGTCTAGAGACAGACCGGACCTGATCTTGAGGAAGGCTGATAAGGGAGGTGCCTTGATTGTGATGACAGCAAACCAATATAAAAGTGAAGCATTAAGACAATTGGAAGACAAGGAAGTATATCGACGTCTGAAGGAAAATCCGACAATGAAGTTCAAGAATTCCATGAGAACTGTTAAGAAGAGGCGTAGAGAGAGGAGTTTTGACCAAGAGGATGGCTAATGATCTGATACCAGAATATCCTAGGAGACCAGTGTGGTATCATCTACCAAAAATACACAAGTCCCGGACCAGTCCACCGGGACGCCCGATAGTCTCCGTTATGGGTTCACTAACCGAAAGACTATCAAGGTATCTGGACCACCTCCTGAGGCCATTGCTCCGACAGGTGCCATCCTATTTAAAAGATACTCTTGATGTGCTGAGAAGCATTGAAGGGGATACTTGGCAGGAGGGCAATGCCCTGGTCACAATTGACGTTGTGAGCCTTTGTAACAGGATTCCCCATGATGCCGGAGTAGAGGCAGTGAGAACCTTCCTCCGGCGGGGACAGAAGGACGATAACTTTATTGAATTTGTGTGTGAGTGCCTCATGTTTGTACTCACGCACAATGCCTTCACTTTTGATGGACAATGGTATTGGCAGCTGTCGGGAACCGCCATGGGGATGTCGGTGTCATGCACATATGCCAACCTGTTTTTGGCATGGTGGGAGGAGAAATATGTGTATGGCCCCGGGGTTCCCCATGGTAGATGCCTCAGGAGATGGTCCAGATTTGTAGATGATGTCGTGGTGTACTGGTCCGGGACGCATGACGCCTTAGAAGAGTTTATGACTTATCTTAACACAGGAAAGGAGAATATGCAATTTACGTATGAGTATAGTGAGGAGAGGGTAGCACACTTAGATTTAGAATTGAGAATAGAAGAGGGTAGGATTATCTCAAAAGGATATAAGAAACCAACAAGCAGCAATTTATTTTTGCATAGGGAGAGTTACTACCCAGAACACACATTTAAATCCCTCCCGTATGGACAGTTTTTGAGACTAAGGCGGAACAATACCCAAAAGGAGGACTTTGTGGATCAAGCAATGGAACTTAAATGTAATCTGGAAAAGAGAGGATACGAACTTGAAAATTTGGACTGGGCGTTTAAACGTGCCAGTGAAGTAGAAAGAAGTCAGTTAATTGGGGAGGAAAGTAATCAAGGAAAGAGAAAACAAAAAGGTGTAGAAAGTGATAAACTTTTTCGTTTGAGTACACACCTATGTATAGGGAGATAAAACAATGTATAATGAAAAATTGGACAATTAAACAGAGAGATCCAGTTTTAAAAGAAGTGTACAAACAACCACCAATGATAACGTTTAAAAAAGCACCAACTCTGGGAAGCAAGCTTACATTTAGTGAATTTAAGAGCCCAAAGAAAACCACTTGGTTGTATCAGGAACAACTAAGAGGCACTTATCGATGACAAATCGTCTTCTTCTTCTTCACTTATTTCTCTTTTATATATATTTTTTTTAAAGAAATGCAGCTATTTTTGAGCGTAATAAATAGCTGGTGGCGCACGCATGTTGGAAGCGCCATTGTATGTGCTCCCTGGCAGTGGAAACACACAGACAGCAGGAGGTAAATTCAGCAGCAGCAGCAGGAGGAGGAGGATGATTGTGTGGCAGCAGGCAGTCAATGAGGCAGGCAGCGAGACATAATAGGCTGTGTGGTACCTAGAAGTGGTACCAGGCCATAAATACACAGCAGGAGGTTCCAGACAGCGGTCGTGAAGCCCATATCATGTCCAATACACAACTGGGACAACACAGTTTTCAACCCGGACACCTCTAAAAATAATATCACAAAGTATTAATAAAAAGTATATATTTTTTTTTTGTTTTTTTAAAGAAATGCAGATATTTTTGAGCGTAACAAATAGCTGGTGGCGCATGGTGGAAGCACCATTGTATGTGCTCCCTGGCAGTGGAAACACACAGACAGCAGGAGGTAAATTCAGCAGCAGGAGGAGGAGGATGAGTGTGTGGCAGCAGGCAGTCAATGAGGCAGGCAGCGTGACTGCCGTGACATAATAGCCCTGGTACCTAGCGGTGATACCAGGGCTGTAAATAAACACAACAGGAGGTCCCAGACAGCGGTCGTGCAGCCCACATCGTGTCCAATACACAACTGGGACAACACAGTTTTCAACCCGGGCACCTCAGAAAAATTAAACCTTTTGTTTTAATTTAATTTAATTTTTTTTACAGCAAATTACACAGATATAGCTATTGTTGGACGTAATAGCTGGTGGCAGAGTGGCAGCAGAAGGTAATTCTGTGTACCCTGGCAGTGGGAAACACAGACAGACAGCAGCAGCAGCAGGAGGAATGGAGGAGTAATGAGAGAAGCTATTGTTGGACGTAATAGCTGGTGGCAGAGTGGCAGCAGAAGGTAAAATCTGTGTACCCTTGGCAGTGGGAAACACAGACAGGCAGCAGCAGCAGCAGGAGGAATGGAGGAGTAGTGTGAGTGTGGCAGCAGGTAGGTAGGCAGCGTGACATAATAGCCCTGGTACCTAGCGTTGATACCAGGGCTGTAAATAAACACAACAGGAGGTCCCAGACAGCGGTCGTGCAGCCCACATCGTGTCCAATACACAACTGGGACAACACAGTTTTCAACCCGGGCACCTCAGAAAAATTAAACCTTTTTTTTTTTTTTTTTTAATGGTTTACTTTTTTTTTTTTTACAGCAAATTACACAGATATAGCTATTGTTGGACGTAATAGCTGGTGGCAGAGTGGCAGCAGAAGGTAAAATCTGTGTACCCTTGGCAGTGGGAAACACAGACAGGCAGCAGCAGCAGCAGGAGGAATGGAGGAGTAGTGTGAGTGTGGCAGCAGGTAGGTAGGCAGCGTGACATAATAGCCCTGGTACCTAGCGTTGATACCAGGGCTGTAAATAAACACAACAGGAGGTCCCAGACAGCGGTCGTGCAGCCCACATCGTGTCCAATACACAACTGGGACAACACAGTTTTCAACCCGGGCACCTCAGAAAAATTAAACCTTTTTTTTTTTTTTTTTTTTTAATGGTTTACTTTTTTTTTTTTTTTTACAGCAAATTACACAGATATAGCTATTGTTGGACGTAATAGCTGGTGGCAGAGTGGCAGCAGAAGGTAAAATCTGTGTACCCTTGGCAGTGGGAAACACAGACAGGCAGCAGCAGCAGCAGGAGGAATGGAGGAGTAGTGTGAGTGTGGCAGCAGGTAGGTAGGCAGTGTGACATAATAGCCCTGGTACCTAGCGTTGATACCAGGGCTGTAAATAAACACAACAGGAGGTCCCAGACAGCGGTCGTGCAGCCCACATCGTGTCCAATACACAACTGGGACAACACAGTTTTCAACCCGGGCACCTCAGAAAAATTAAACCTTTTTTTTTTTTTTTTTTAATCATTTACTTTTTTTTTTACAGCAAATTACACAGATATAGCTATTGTTGGACGTAATAGCTGGTGGCAGAGTGGCAGCAGAAGGGAAAATCTGTGTACCCTTGGCAGTGGGAAACACAGACAGGCAGCAGCAGCAGCAGGAGGAATGGGGAAGTAGTGTGAGTGTGGCAGCAGGTAGGTAGGCAGCGTGACATAATAGCCCTGGTACCTAGCGTTGATACCAGGGCTGTAAATAAACACAACAGGAGGTCCCAGACAGCGGTCGTGCAGCCCACATTGTGTCCAATACACAACTGGGACAACACAGTTTTCAACCCGGGCACCTCAGAAAAATTAAACCTTTTTTTTTTTTTTTTTTAATGGTTTACTTTTTTTTTTTTACAGCAAATTACACAGATATAGCTATTGTTGGACGTAATAGCTGGTGGCAGAGTGGCAGCAGAAGGTAAAATCTGTGTACCCTTGGCAGTGGGAAACACAGACAGGCAGCAGCAGCAGCAGCAGCAGGAGGAATGGAGGAGTAGTGTGAGTGTGGCAGCAGGTAGGTAGGCAGCGTGACATAATAGCCCTGGTACCTAGCGTTGATACCAGGGCTGTAAATAAACACAACAGGAGGTCCCAGACAGCGGTCGTGCAGCCCACATTGTGTCCAATACACAACTGGGACAACACAGTTTTCAACCCGGGCACCTCAGAAAAATTAAACCTTTTTTTTTTTTTTTTTTTTTTGTAATGGTTTACTTTTTTTTTTTTTTTACAGCAAATTACACAGATATAGCTATTGTTGGACGTAATAGCTGGTGGCAGAGTGGCAGCAGAAGGTAAAATCTGTGTACCCTTGGCAGTGGGAAACACAGACAGGCAGCAGCAGCAGCAGGAGGAATGGAGGAGTAGTGTAAGTGTGGCAGCAGGTAGGTAGGCAGCGTGACATAATAGCCCTGGTACCTAGCGTTGATACCAGGGCTGTAAATAAACACAACAGGAGGTCCCAGACAGCGGTCGTGCAGCCCACATCGTGTCCAATACACAACTAGGACAACACAGTTTTCAACCCGGGCACCTCAGAAAAATTAAACCTTTTTTTTTTTTAATGGTTTACTTTTTTTTTTTTTTTACAGCAAATTACACAGATATAGCTATTGTTGGACGTAATAGCTGGTGGCAGAGTGGCAGCAAAAGGGAAAATCTGTGTACCCTTGGCAGTGGGAAACACAGACAGACAGACAGCAGAAGGGCAGTACACAGCAGCCCACTGTAGATGTAAAATGTGTGGCTGCAGGTGACGTAATAGTCAAAGTGAGCCAGGCTGGCTTAGTGAGCAGGAGCCAGGAGGTGGTAAAGGGTGGTAAGGCACATTAACGATGGTTCTTCCGGCAGTCAGTTCATGTCCCCCTCTCGCCGACAACAGGGGCCAGGAACTCGCCTTCCACCCACGCCTGGTTCATCTTGAGAAACGTCAGTCTGTCCACAGACTTGTGAGACAGACGTGAGCATTTCTCGGTGACCACGCCACCAGCTGCACTGAAGCAGCGCTCGGACAGCACGCTGGAAGGGGGGCAGGACAGCACTTCCAGGGTGTACTGCGCCAGCTTGCTCCAGATCTCCAGGCGCTTGACCCAATACTCCATGGGATCAACAGGGGCATCGCTGTCAAGCCCGCTGTAGGACCCCATGTAGTCAGCCACCATGCGGGTCAGGCGCTGGCTGTGACCAAAGGAGGATGCTGCTGCATGCACCTCCTCTCTAGTCACTGCTGCCGGAGCCTCTACAGTCCTGTAGAGCTCGTTGCTGAGAGACAGCAGGTCTGTGGGGCACTTGCTGCTGGATGCAGGCACCTGCTGCTGCCTCTGTGCTGGCTGGACAGTGGAGGTGGAAGGCTGGGAGAAGGCTTCCTCCAAGCGCTCAACAAGGGCCTGCTGCAAGCTCCTTATTTGTTGCGCTGGGTCTCCTCCTGCAGGCGGCAGGAACTGGCTCACATTCCCCTTGAGGCGTGGGTCCAACATCATGCTGATCCAGATGTCCTCCCTCTGCTTCATCTGGATCACCCTGGGGTCCTTGCGCAGGCACGTCAGCATGTGCGCTGCCATTGGGAAGAGGCGGGCCACGTGTGCTGGCACATCGAAGGCAGTGCTGTCCTCATCCTCCTCCTCTGCCGCCTCATCCTCTCTCCACCCCCGCACCAACTCAGCTGCGCTGTGCTGATCCCCCTCATCAGCAGCAAGGTCAGGGACCTCCACCAAGTCCTCCTCCTCCTCCCCCTCAGAGGTGGACTGTGCAGCTGCTTGCCGCTCCTGCTGGTCCAAGGCTGCCGCTCCCTGTTCCAGCAAAGCATCGAGGGCCCTGTTCAGCAGACAAACCAGGGGCACCCACTCGCAGACCATAGCATGGTCCCTGCTCACCATGTTAGTGGCCTGCAGAAAGGGAGCCAGCACTAAGCACACCTGCTGCATGTGCCTCCAGTCGTCATCGGGGATGATGGACGGGATGTTGCTGGTCTTGTCCCTTTTCTGAGCGGCGGAAACAGTGGCCAGGGCAAGGTACTGGTTGACAGCGTGCTTCTGTTCAACCAGACGCTCCAACATCACCAGGATGGAGTTCCAGCGAGTTGGAACGTCAAGGATCAGCCGATGGCGTGGCAGCTCCAGCTCCTTTTGCACGTCTTCCAGGCTCGCACAGGCTGCAGCCGAGCGCCGGAAGTGACGCACAACGTTCCTTGCCGTTTCCAGCAGTTCGCCCATCCCCTGGTAGGTGCGCAAGAACTTTTGCGCCACCAGGTTCAGCACGTGGGCAAGACAGGGGATGTGGGTCAGGTTTCCCCTGTCAATTGCGGCAACCAGATTGGCCCCATTGTCGGCCACCACCTCTCCGACTCTGAGGCCTCTGGGGGTCAGCCAAATCCTCTCCTGCTCCTGGAGTTTGGCCAACACATGGGTTGCCGTCAGTTTGGTCTTCCCAAGGCTGACCAACTGCAGCAGCTCTTGGCAGTGGCGGGCCTTCACGCTGCTGCTGAGGCGGGGGGCTTGGCCAGGTGTGCCGGAGGATGGCAGAGGATCGGAGGAACCTGCTGCAGTTCCCCTGACCCTGCGGGGTGGCACCACCCACTATGTTGCTGCTGCTGCTGTGCCCGCTGCTGCTCTCCCATCCTCACCCCCTTCCACCAAGCTGACCCAATGGACAGTGAAGGACAGGTAGCGGCCTGTCCCGAAGCGGCTGCTCCAGGAGTCCATGGTGACGTGGACCCTTTCACCAACCGCGTGCTCCAGCCCTCGCTCCACATTGGCCATCACAAAGCGGTGCAGTACAGGAATGGCCTTGCGGGCGAAAAAGTGTCTGCTGGGGAGCTGCCAGTCTGGGGCTGCACAAGCAAGCAGCGCACGCATGTCGCTCCCCTCCTGCACGAGCGTGTACGGCAGGAGTTGGGGGCACATGGCCCGTGCCAGCAAGCCGTTCAGCTGCCGCACGCGACGGCTGCTGGGAGGCAGAGCCCTAACCACCCCCTGGAAGGACTCGCTCAAAAGGCTCTGGCATGGCCTTTTGCTGGCACGGGAATCAGCGGACACAGCAGAGGAGGCCACTGAGGACTGGCTGCCAGAACAGGCCTCAGTGTCGGCGGCAGGAGTTGCAGAGGGGGGAGGAGCAGTGCGTTTCCGTACTCCTGCTGGTGCTGCTGGAGGAGCAGGAGGGCGGGTGGCTGCTGTTGCTGCTGCTGCTGCTGAAGGCTGTGCAGTGATGGGTGTGGTGCCACTGCCAGCACCAGATGCCTTCAGCCTCTGGAACTCCTCATGCTGGTGGAAATGTTTCGCAGCAAGGTGGTTGATGAGCGAGCTGGTGCTGAACTTTAAGGGGTCTGCACCTCTGCTCAACTTCCGCTGACAGTGGTTGCTAGTGGCGTACTTGCTGTACACTGTGGGCATGGTGAAAAATCGCCAGATTGGTGACAAAAACAACCCCCTACGGCCTAGAGCCGCTGCTGCCTGTCTCCCTGTGGTGGTTGGGGCGGGGGCTTGGGTGCGGCTGGTGGTGGTACTGGCAGATGCTGCTGCTGCTGCTGCTGAGCCTGAGACACCAGCAGGCTGTGGGACCTGCCTACTGCTGCCAATGCTTGCAATGATGCGCCTCCTTGCAAGGCCCACAAGCGCATCCTCCTCCTCCTCCTCACAGCTGCTGATGACGACATCCCCTGGAGCTGGTGGCACCCAGTCTTTGTCTGTCACCGTGTCATCATTATCCCCCTCCTGAAACATGTCCTGCTGGGATGATGACCCCCCAAACTCCTCTCCTGATGCATGGATGGGCTGCTTGACTGTCGCCACAGTCTTGCTGTCCAATCCCTCCTCCCCCAAAGTGCCCATCAGCATCTCCTCCTCAAGATCGCCAACAACAGCAGACAATTGACTCATGATGCCTGGGGTCAAAAGACTGCTGAATGACAGGTCGGCGACTGACGGTGAACTGGCCTCCTCCCCAGGCCCTGCTGGGCAGCTGCTGCGAACAGGGGTGGTGGTGGTGGTGAGGGTGGAGGCCTCGGATGCAGAGCTGATGGCGGGCTGCTCATCCTCCGTCATCAGTTGCACCACAGTGGCTGCATCCTTTTCCTCAATGGGACGTTTTTGACCCGGCTGGAGGAAAATAGGAGCAGGTACTACACGCTGCTGCTGCTGTGTCTCTGCAGCGTGAGTTGCTCCTGCTGGGCGGCGCCCAAGGCGTCCATGGCCAGTGGCTATAGGAGGAATGTTAGCCACTGACGCAGCTGCTGCTGCTGCGGAACTGTGCATGGTGGCGCGGCCGCGGCTTGCCACAATGCTGCTCCCTCTCCTCTTGATTCCCTTGCTGCCCTTCCCCTTGCCAAACCGCGCTGGCTGCCACTTCCAGACATCTTAGATGTTTTGGGCGTAAACAAAAAAGTTTTTTAAAAGGGCGGGTGAAAAAGTGGGGTACTTTAATGGAGTGGGTTGGTGGGTGAGGTGACACTAATCACTAAGTGATTAGATCGCTAAGTGATTACTACTAGTACAGTACTAATACAAAATACAATAATTCAGTAATCAGTATAAGTGTGAACAGTGAACAGTGAGTGTGTCCCCTAGTACACTAACTAGAAAATACAATAATCAGTAGTAATCAGATTAAGTAGAAGGAAATAGAGTGTGTGTACTGAGTGCACGCACACACACGCAGGAGCTAGCCTATGAACAGTGACTGAGTGTCCCTAGTACAGTAAGTACTAGTAACAGTAAGTAGTACAACTAGAAATTACAATAAGTAATCAGAAGGAAATAGAGTGTGTGTACTACTGTACAGACAGTGCACGCACACACACACACGCAGGAGCTAGCCTATGAACAGTGACTGAGTGTCCCTCCCTAGTAGTAAGTAAGTGTACAACTAGAAATTACAATAATCAGTGGTAATCAAAAGGAAATAGAGTGTGTGTACTGTACAGACAGTGCACGCACACACACACGCAGGAGCTAGCCTATGAACAGTGACTGAGTGTCCCTAGTAGTAAGTAGTAAGTAAGTACAACTAGGAAATTACAATAATCAGTAGTAATCAGAAGGAAATAGAGTGTGTGTACTGTACAGACAGTGCACGCACACACACACACGCAGGAGCTAGCCTATGAACAGTGACTGAGTGTCCCTAGTAGTAAGTAGTAAGTAAGTGTACTACTAGAAATTACAATAATCAGTAGTAATCAGAAGGAAATAGAGTGTGTGTACTGTACAGACAGTGCACGCACACACACACGCAGGAGCTAGCCTATGAACAGTGACTGAGTGTCCCTAGTAGTAAGTAGTTAGTAAGTACAACTAGAAATTACAATAATCAATAGTAATCAGAAGGAAATAGAGTGTGTGTACTGTGCATGCACACACGCAGGAGCTATGAACAAACAGTGACAGTGAGTGTCCTAGTACAGTTACTACAAAATACAATCACTCAGTAGTAAAGGGCAGCAGAAACACTGGTATAATAAACTAACAGAGGACAGGAGGACAGCTGCCCACACAGGCAAGGCCCTGAGGCCTAAAGCAGTGTAAGCTTGCCTGCAGCAGCTGTCTGTCTCTATGTAACACACAAGCTACTAACTAAAATACAATGTCTATCTAACTAACAACAATATAGGTGTATATAGGAGGTGTATGTGAGCAAAAACGCTAGGTAGTTGACCACAATAAAGCTCTTGCTAAGCCAAAGCACAAAGGAGCAGATCTCTCTCTGTACAAAGTCAGGCAAGGACGGAAAAACGGAACATGGCGGCCGCTATTTATAGGGTAGGGGCTGGCCAGGGTCCCCCTCTGTGATTGGCTGCCGTCAGAGGGCCTGGGAGCCCTCTGATTGGCTCTAAGGACATCAATCTGGGCTATGACGCTATTCGAGCTCGGTATTCGAGCGCGAATAGCGCTGTTTGTTCGAATAGCTCGAATAGTGAATGGGCTATTCGAGTTCACTCGAATAGCCCATTCGAATAGCTGCAGCTATTCGAGCTCTGTGTTCGAGCTCGAATAGCTGAAAAAAGAGCTCGAATATTTGAGCTACTCGAATATTCGAGCTCTGCTGAGCACCACTGGTGGCGACACTGGTTGGAAGGGGCAGAGCATATGATCACGGTTTATACAGACCATAAGAATTTGGAATATATCGAAGGAGCAAAGCGGCTCAATCTGAGACAAGCTCAGTGGGTGCTATTTTTCTCCCGATTCCGGTTCATAATCACATATAAACCTGGTAATAAGAACGTTAAGGCCGATGCCCTGTCCCGTTGTTTCGAACCTGAGACAGTTCAGCCCTCACTCCCTGACAAGATCCTGCCAGAAAATGTGATTGCAGCTACAGAACCAATGGAGGATCTGATGGTCACTCTGTAACCTCATCAGAGTGACGCTCCTGCAGGGAAACCTGATGGGGTTTTATTTGTCCCGTTACACTTACGTCTCCAGGTCCTGCACATGTTTCATAGTCATAAAAATGCAGGACATCCTGGGATCACCAGAACAGAGGAACTGTTATCCCGTAGTGTATGGTGGCCATCTTTGAGGACTGATTGCAGGGAATTTGTGACTTCCTGTACAGTCTGTGCTCGCAGCAAACCGACCAGACACCTGCAGGGACTTTGCAGCCTTTGCCAACTCCCACAGAACCATGGACCCACATATCCATGGATTTTGTGGGGGAACTCCCAGCCTCAGAGGATAATACTGTGATTTTGGTGGTCGTGGACCACTTTAGCAAGATGGCACATTCTGCCAGCACCTAGGCCTGACTTTGTCGTTTTCCTCGGGTTTCCTTCCCCAGACCAATGGTCAGACCGAAAGGGTTAACCAAGCACTGGAACAGTTCCTTCGGTGCTATGTGGCTGATTCCCAACAGGATTGGGTAAAGTTTCTTTCTTTCGCTGAGTTTGCCCATAACAATCTCAGAAATGCTTCCTAGGGTTTCTCTCCATTTCAGATTGTTACTGGAAAGTCACCCAAATTCTCTCCATTACCAGCAACTAATTATCTCTTTCCTGCAATAGAAGGTTATATGGTCACTGGTGAAAGTCAATTTGGAGAAAGCATTTAAAATTCAAAAGAAACAGGCTGACAGGAAGCGTTCACCTGGGTGGGATTTTGCCCCAGGGGATAGGGTATGGGTTTCCACCCGTCACATTGCCCTAAGACAACCTTCAGCCAAGTTGGGTCCTAAGTATATCGGTCCATACCCTATTACTGAGAAAATCAATGAGGTAACCTACAGAATTGCTCTCCTAGCCACCATGCGGGGCGTGAAGTCTTTTCATGTCTCCCTCTTTAAACCAGCTGTATATGCAGAATCCTCCCCCCCCCCTGTGATTGTTGATGGTGAAACAGAGTATGAAGTTGAGGAGATTTCGGATTCACGCAGAGTGCGGAATTCTATACAGTATTTGGTCCATTGGAGAGGGTATGGTCCTGAGGAGAAGTCATGGGTCTCAGCGCATCATCTTCATGCTGAGGAATTAAACAGACAGTTTCATTCATCACATCTTGAAAGTGCATCAGGGGCGTGTCCAGAGACCACGCTTCGAGGGGGCGGTAATGTCAGGGTTGATAGGGTTACCTCTGCAGCCGGGAGCGGTGCGGCCGCCGCTCCCATGTCTGACGTCACAGCGGATCTCGCCGCATCATCTCAGGCATCCTCTTCCGATAGAACAGGTCTCTCCAGGGTGCATCAAAGCAGAGCAGTGCACGCGCGCACCAGGAGACAGGACCTTTATGCGTTGAAGAGGCGGGTCAGCTGACCTGCCGGTCAGCTGATAGCAATAGATTGGTTCTCGCCGCTGATTGGTTGGAATCTGCGGGGCGGAAATGTCTGAATGTCATTTTGTATTTAACCTTCCTGGCGGTAAGCCGCGCAGGAGGTTTTCTCAGGCCCAGCTGGGACGTTTTGGACTTTGCTAACTGCGTGAGCACACCGATCGCCGCTGCCCCCGATTCGCCGCTATCCGCGTCGCTGCAGAGCCCCCCCCCTTAGACCCCTGCGCTGCCTGGCCTATCAGTGCCAGGCAGCGCTGAGGGGTGGATCGGGACTCCCTTAGATGTCACGACGTCCATGACGTCGGTGACGTCATCCCGCCCCGTCGCCATGGTTTTGAACAGGATTTCCTGATCGCCGATCGCCGGAGGCAATCGAAGAGGGTAGGGGGATGCCGCTGCACAGCGGCTATCATGTAGCGAGCCTTAGGCTTAGGCTCGCTACATGATTTAAAAAAAAAAAAACGGCTGCGCTGCCCCCTGGCGGTTTTTAATAGACCACCAGGAGGGTTAAGGCCTGAGCCATCAGTGGCTCGTTGTCTGCTGTTGCTGAAACTTTGCAGTGAAAGCTCTCAGACCTTAGTCAGATCCGTGTGTGTTTGATCCCGCAGGACCCCGGGGATTCACACTTAGACTAGGAAAAAACATATCATTGTATTTATTTATGTGTATGACTCTTTGCCTGAACCTTTGATTACTCTTACTGCCTCTAGATTCTGTACCTTGCCAATCTGATCTGGCGCTGACCTCCACTTTGATTTAGCCATCGGATTCTGTACCTTTGCTCATCTGATTGTTGCCGACCTCGGCTTGTATTTTGACTGACGTTACTGTACCACTGCCTGACCGACTTGTTACCGACATTGCCTGTACGACCACTCTATCCAGTGATAGTCCCTACAGCCAAGGGCTATCACTTAGGAGTACTCCTACATCATTTACTGTGCACAGTAAACACGTGTGATCACACTCTGAATAAAATACTGACTATTGTTCTGATAAAGCTGACTCGGTTCTGATTTACGATCTGCTAGTGCCCCTACACTAGCAGATCGTTACAGACACACAACGACTGTAGTAAAGACAATCAATATATTTTATTTATGAACTCCAAATATGCAACCCATTTTGCAGGTTTGATCCCGCTTCATCAGGCAACAACAACGGCGCAATAGCATATGTGGTCAGTAGAAGAGCCAGGCACCTCGGCCGTGCTTTTCGGGTCCTCTTCTGGTTCCAGCGTGCGTTCCACTGACATCACTTCCTGCAACGACGCTCACTGTATTGTAAGTGGACGGCATTGCAGGAAGTGACGTCAGTGGAGCGCACGCTGAAACGCGGAAGAGGTGAGTGATCCCCTCCCATTACCTCTTAATTGTAGCGGATGCTACTTAACTTTTTAAGGCTGGAGGGGTGCGGAGGTCGGAGGACCCAGGTGAGGGAGGGGAGGGTCAGTCTCCCCTCCCCGCCACTAGGCCCAATACCCCCTTCCTGCCCACTATCCCACCAGCTCTGTGCCCCCCCCCCCCCCCCCCCCACAGCTCAGGTCCCCATAGACTTCAATAGGGTTCGGTGTTTTGGCCGAATATACCAAACATCTGCATGATGTTCATCTGAGCCGACCCGAACCCGAACATCTGGGTGTTCGATCAACACCATTCTTTGGCTCTCCTCCAGCCAACCAGGATTACAGGTTCCTGTGAGACTGTGTAATCTGCTCTGGGGGTATACAACCTCTGCAGCCAGGAGCAGATGACACAGAATTCCCATGCTGTGCTGTGTGAGTGTATGTGTGTGTGACATAATGCAGAGCCCTCTAATCTGCCCACAGTGTACTATTTACTGGTCTAATCTGGCTTCCCACAGTGTACTATTTACTGGTCTAATCTGGCTGCCCACAGTGTACTATTTACTGGTCTAATCTGGCTGCCCACAGTGTACTATTTACTGGTCTAATCTGCCCACAGTGTACTATTTACTGGTCTAATCTGCCCACAGTGGACTATTTACTGGTCTAATCTGCCCACAGTGTACTATTTACTAGTATAATCTGCCCACAGTGTACTATTTACAGCTCTAATCTGCCCACAGTATACTATTTACTGGTCTAATCTGACCACAGTGTACTATTTACTGGTAGCATACTGATTATTTCCTGGTGAAACATTGTTGCATTATGATTATTTTATGGTGAATGGTGAATAGAATAGGCCCGAACCTCTGATTTTCGGTTTGCAAATGGGGTTTGCGAACCTCCCGCGAAAGTTCGGTTCGCGCGAACTTTCGCGAACCGCAATAGACTTCAATGGGGAGGTGAACTTGGAAAACTAGAAAAATGTATGCTGGCTAGAAAAGCGATGGAAAAGATGTCTCAAGGGGTCTAACACCTGGAGGGTGCATATACCTACCTGTTGTTCAGTGCACCCATCTACCTACGCAAGCGCACGCAGTGTGCTATTTAATACCACCAGTTACTGTACCTGTTCACAGTACGTGTGTGTGACAGGTGAACATTTGTAATACCCATCACTGCATATACCTACCTATTGTTCAGTGCACCCACCTACCCACGTGAGCGCACGCAGTGTGCTATTTAATACCACCAGTCACTGTACCTGTTCACGGTACGTGTGTGTGACAGGTGCACATTTGTAATACCCAGCAGCACTGCATATACCTACCTGTTGTTCAGTGCACCCACCTACCTACGTGAGCGCACGCAGTGTGATATACCACTCAGTGCATACCTGTTAACTGCACCTGTGTGACTGCACATTGTATTAGTCAAGTTAGTGCATACCTGTAACGATTGGTGTAACACAGAGAGGGTCTGATTACCGGTGAACTGCAGTATCACCGAGTATGCAGAATATACCCGATTATTGATGATCTGCAGTATCACCGATAATCAGATATATATTCTAACCTCTGGACACCTGAAGGATAAGAGTGTATTGGTGTAACAGTAATACTTTGAGTATTGCACCTTAGGAGAAGGTACAGAAGCAGTAAGGAGTACTGCACAGAAGTAAGTTCCTTCCGTATGCCTAGACTCTCCCGGGGGAGGAGCTAGGCTGAGGATAGGAAGGACAGAACGTGAGTGACACCAGAGAGGGTGTCACTAACAGGTCTGGGAACTGCCTCTAACAGTAAGGCCAGTTCTCAAGGTCGGGAAATCCAGGTCGTCAACACACAAACAGATACAGTACAGATTCAGGAGACAGATACGGAATCCAATAAACAGGCAGGGTTGGGCAACAGGGTATCAGAATAGCGGGGTACAGAATCAGGAGGCAAATACAGAGTCCAGGAACGAGCAGAGTTTGGAAACAGGATATCAGAGATAGCAAGGTACAGAATCAGAGTTCAGCAGGATAGTCAGGCAGGCAGAAGGTCATAACAAATAATACAGTTCAATATTCCTAACGCTAAGGTGTGAGGTCCGTGATCGTCAACACCTTTGGAAACTATGCTAGAACACAGATACAGACAAGGCCTGAGTGCTACCATGTAGTGATCACAACGCCAGACACCAGAGGAATGACCAGCACCCAGTATATATACACCAGTGCTCTCCAGCACCTCCCTTAAGTGCTGGACCAATGAAAGTTGCTGCAATTGTCAGCTGACCGGCCTGGTCAGCTGACCCTCCTCTGACTGCCATAAAGGCCCTGCCTCTCTGCGCGCGCACGCGTCCTCCTAAACCAGTGTGGACTATCAGTCCCAGCCACACCAGTCATGTGTTGTAATGTTGTTGCTGTATAGGATGCGGAATCCGCCACCACACTGTCTGAGCGTGCGGCGTTTCCTCCGCATACCACCCCACTGAGAGAAGCAGGCCTATGCGTACAAACCGCCGCGTCGGACGCGGCGGTTTCTCCACGTTCTGCTATGCTAGATGCGGAAACAGCCGCCTCATCCTGCGTCCATGCGGCGGTTTTTCCGCGTTTCTTCACAATACCTTTCACTTCATTCCCCTCAATATGGACAAAACAGGTAGAGGCAGAGGCAGACCCAGAGGAAGGCCACCCGGCAGGTCTGTTCAAGGTTGTGCTGATGTGATTTCGTGTGGCCCTGGACCAAAGTACAGTGCTCAGAAGAAGGCACGTCCCATCAACTCCCAAGATTGGCAGAACATGGTTGACTATTTAAAACAGAACACTTCATCTTCTGCAGCCACCAGCACTACTACTAGCACCACATCCATTCCATTTGACATTTTGCTTGAGTTATTTGGTGGGGAATTAACTGATTCACAACCACTACTGTTACAACAAGATGAAGGCGCTAAGCAAGTTACACCACCATCTCATATGTCGGAGTTAGGCGACACTATGGACGTAACGTGTGAGGAGGATGATGATGAAGTACCTGCTGTTGGTGCAGTTTATGAGATGTCTGACGCAAGCGAAGCTGGGCAGGATAATTATGATGATGACGATGATACAGATGTCACGTGGGATCCTAAGAGACAAGATGACCAAGGGGACAGTTCAGAGGGGGAGTCAGAGAGGAGTAGGAGGAGACAAGTTCCTGAAAGAAGCAAGGGGAGCTTGTCGTCAGAAACAGCTGGTGGCAGCGTCCGGCGCCATGTATCGCCACCTATGTACAGCCAGCCAACATGCCCTTCAACGTCAGCTGCTGATGCCACCATAGTGCCATCACCCCAGGGGGGCTCAGCGGTTTGGACATTTTTTAGTGTGTCTGCCTTAGATCAGAGCAATGCCATCTGTTCTCTCTGCCTCCAAAAATTGAGCCATGGAAAGGCCAACCAGCCGCGTAGGGACAACTGCCTTACGAAGGCACATGGAGAAAAGGAACAAACTGCAATGGGAAGAGTACCAGAGGAAAAGAAGGACATAAAGGAAAAGCCACCCTCCTTCTCCTCTTCCTCCTTCAGGTGCATCATCTTCAGCCTCTTTCTCCCTTGCACCTTCATAATCACAGCCCCCCTCCACTCCGCCTCTCACCTTGAGCGGTTCCTGCTCCTCTGCCCACATCAGCAGTCAGGTGTCTGTGAGGGAAATCTTTGAGCGGAAGAAGACAATTTCTGCCAGTCACCCCCTTGCCCGGCGTCTGACAACTTGCTTGGCGGAACTGTTAGCTCGCCAGCTGTTACCATACAGCTGGTGGACTCTGAGGCCTTCTGTAAATTTGTGGCCATTGGGACACCGCAGTGGAAGATGCCAGGCCGCAATTGTTTCTCTAAAAAGGCGATATCTAAACTGTACCGTGAAGTTGAGAGGCAAGTGGTGTCATCTCTGGCACACAGCGTTGGGTCAAGGGTCCATCTGACCACGGATGCCTGGTCTGCCAAGCACGGTCAAGGCAGGCACATTGCTTACACAGCCCACTGGGTCAACCTGGTGGCCGATGGCAAGCAGGAAGTACGTGGCTGTGCAGCGGACCAACTTGTGACACCTCCACAGCTTGCAGGCAGGCCTGCTGCCTCCTCCTCTCCTTCTCCTCCTACTACATCCTCTTTGCTGTCGTCCTCCTCCTTGGCTGAGTGGCAGCGCAACTCTACTGGTGTTGCGATCTCCTCTCCAGCTGCACAGCCCCAGCTCCCCAGGGCCTATGCTGCATGCCAGGTACGACAGTGTCACTCCATCTTAGACATGTCTTGCCTCAAAGCGGAAAGTCACACTGGAGCAGCTCTCCTGTCTGCTCATAACAAACAGGTGGATCATTGCCTGACCCTGCACAAGCTGGAGATCGGAAACGTGCTGTGTGACAACCGCAGCAATCTCATTTCTGCTTTGAATTTGGGAAAGCTGACACATGTACCCTGCATGGCACATGTGCTGAATCTCATAATTCAGAGATTTGTGTCGAAGTACCCAGGCTTACAGGACATCCTGAAGCAGGCCAGGAAGTTGTGTGGGCATTTCAGGCGGTCTTACATGGCCATGGCACACTTTGCCGATATTCAGCGGAGAAACAAGCTGCCGGAGAGACACCTGATTTGTGATAGCCTGACTTGCTGGAATTCGACCCTCCTTATGTTCTCTCGCCTGCTACACCGTCACCCAGTATCTCTACAACTACAGTAGAAGGACACAGTCTGGGGAGATGGGGATGTTCTGGCCCAAGAACTGGACACTCAAGCGGCCGTTTGAGGAGGTGACCAACCTAGTGAGTCGCAGTGAAGGTGCCATCAGCGACTTGATCCCGTACACTTTCTTCCTGGAGCATGCCATGCGTAGAGTGGTGGATCAAGCTGTAGAGTGGTGGATTAAGCTGTGGAGGAGCGTGAACAGGAACAGGACCAGGAGGAAGAGTTGTGGGATCAATTCTCATCAGAATCAGATGTTTCCTCAACACCTGCGGCAGCACAGAGGGAGGAGGAGGAGGAAGAGTCATGTGGGGAAGAGGAGTCAGACTCGGATAATGAGGAAGGTGTTTCTTTGGAGGAGGAGGCAGCGGTGGCAGAAGAACAACTGCAGCAGGCATCACAGGGGGCTTGTGCTGCTCAACGTTCCCGTGGTATTGTTCGTGGCTGGGGGGAGGAGAAGAACTTACCTGACATCACTGAGGAAGAGCAAGAGGAGATGGATAGTACGTCTGGATCAAAATTTGTGCAGATGGCATCTTTCATACTATCCAGCCTGTTGAAGGACCCCCGCATAAAAAAACTCAAGGGGAAAGAGCTATACTGGGTGGCCACACTACTAGAACCTTGGTATAGGCACAAAGTGGCGGAGATGTTTCCAAATCACATGAAGGCAGAAAGGATGCAGCACTTGCAGAACAAGCTGGTAACTATGCTTTACAATGAGTTTAAGGGTGATGTCACAGCACAATGCAATAAAGGTACCACTGCCAGTAATCCTTCTCCCATGTCCACGCAGGCAAGGACAGAACGCTCCCGCGATCTCATGGTGATGTTGGACATGCGGGCATTCTTTAGTTCAATGCCTCACCTTAGCCCTTTCGTATCCACCCTCCACCAACACCTGGACCAGCAGGTAGCCGACTACCTGGCCTTAAGTGTGGATGTAGACACTGTAAGCAGTGATGAACCCTTGGACTACTGGGTGCGCAGGCTTGACCTGTAGCCAGAGCTGTC